>NW_027526470.1:0-55688 GCF_048455015.1 Haemaphysalis longicornis | reverse complement strand
AGGTAGGTTTTAGGTAGGTAGGTAGGTAGGTTTTTGGTAGGTAGGTAAGTTTTAGGTAGGTAGGTAGGTTTGAGTTAGGTAGGTAGGTAGGTTTTAAGTAGGTAGGTGGGTAGGTAGGTAGGTAGGTTTTAGGCAGGTAGGTAGATTTTAGGTAGGTAGGTAGGTAGATAAGTAGGTAGGTTTTGGGTAGGTCGGTAGGTAGGTTTTAGGTAGGTAGGTAGGTAGGTAGGTTTTAGGTAGGTAGGTAGGTTTTAGGTACATAGGTACGTAGGTACGTAGGTAGGTAGCTTGGTAGGGTTTGGGTAGGTAGGTAGGTTTTAGGCAGGTAGGTAGGTTTTAGGTAGGTAAGTAGGTAGGTAGGTAAGTAGGTAGGTTTTGGGTAGGTAGGTAGATAGGTTTTAGGTAGGTAGGTAGGTAGGTTTTAGGTAGGTAGGTAGGTAGGTATAAAGTAGGTAGGTAGGAAGGTTTTATGTAGGTAGGTAGCTTGGTTAGGTAGCTACGTAGGTAGCTACGTAGCTACTTAGGTAGCTACGTAGATAGCTACGTAGGTAGCTTGGTAGGTAACCTAGGTAGATAGGTTTTAGGAAGTTAGGTACCTTGGTAGGTTTTAGGTAGGTAGGTAGCTTGGTTGGTAGCTAGGTATGTAGGCTTGAGGTAGGTAGGTAGGTAGCTAGGTAGGTTTCAGGTAGGTAGGTAGGTAGGTGGGTGGGTGGGTGGTTAGGTATGTAGGTGGGTGGGTTCAGGTACGTAGGTAGGTAGGTAGTTTTTGGGTAGGTAGGTAGGTAGGTTTCAGGTAGGTTTTAGAGAGGTAGGTTGGTAGGTTTTGGGTAGGTAGGTAGGTCGGTTTTAGGTAGGTAGGTGGCTTGGTGGGTAGCTAGGTAGGTCGTAGGTAGGTAGGTTTTAGGTAGTTAGGTAGGTAGGTAGGTTTTAGGTAGGTAGGTAGGTAGGTAGCTTGGTAGGTTTTAGGTAGGTAGGTAGGTGGCTAGGTAGGTTTTAGGTAGGTAGGTAGGTAGGTTTTGGGTAGGTAGGTAAGTTTTAGGTAGGTAGGTAGGTTTGAGTTAGGTAGGTAGGTAGGTTTTAATTAGGTAGGTTTTAGGTAGGTGGGTTGGTAGGTAGGTAGGTTTTAGGCAGGTAGGTAGATTTTAGGTAGGTAGGTAGGTAGATAAGTAGGTAGGTTTTGGGTAGGTAGGTAGGTAGGTTTTAGGTAGGTAGGTAGGTTTTAGGTACATAGGTACGTAGGTAGGTAGCTTGGTAGGGTTTGGGTAGGTAGGTAGGTTTTAGGCAGGTAGGTTGGTTTTAGGTAGGTAAGTAGGTAGGTAGGTAAGTAGGTAGGTTTTGGGTAGGTAGGTAGATAGGTTTTAGGTAGGTAGGTAGGTAGGTAGGTTTTAGGTAGGTAGGTAGGTAGGTTGTAGGTAGGTAGGTAGGTAAGTTTTAAGTAGGGAGGTAGGTAGGTAGGTAGCTTGGTTAGGTAGCTACGTAGGTTTTAGGTAGGTAGGTAGCTTGGTAGGTAGCTAGGTAGGTAGGTTTTAGGTAGGTAGGTAGGTAGCTAGGCCGGTTTTAGGTAGGTAGGTAGGTAGGTGGGTGGGTGGGTGGGTAGGTGGGTGGGTGGGTTTTGCATTTGTAAGTATGTTTTAGGTAGGTAGGTGGGTTTAAGGTAGGTAGGGAGGTAGGTAGGTAGGTAGGTTTAAGGTAGGTGGGTAGGTAGGTAGGTTTAAGGTAGGTAGGTAGGTAGGTAGGTTTAAGGTAGGTAGGTTTTAGGAAGGTAGGTAGGTTTTAGGTAGGTAGGTAGGTAGTTGGGTAGGTTTTAGGCAGGTACGTAGGGTTTATGTTGGTAGTTAGGTAGGTAGGTATGAAGGGAAGTAGGTATGTTTTGGGTAGGTAGGTAGGTAGATATTAGGCAGGTAGGTGCATAGGTAGGTTTTAAGTAGGTAGGTAGGTAGGTAGGTTTTAAATATGTAGGAAGGTAGGTAGGTAGGTTTTAGGTTTTAGGTAGGTTTTAGGTAGGTAGATAGGTAGCTTGGTAGGTAGGTAGGTTTTAGGTAGGTAGGTAGGTAGGTAGGTTTTATGTAGGTAGGTAGGTAAGTAGGTTTTCGATAGGTAGGTAGGTAGATAGGTAGGTAGGTTTTTTGTAGGTAGATAGGTAGGTTTTAGGTAGGCAGGTAGGTAGGTAGGTTTTAGGTAGGTTAGTAGGTAGGTAGGTAGGTATGTAGGTTTTAGGTAGATGGGAAGGTCGGTAGGTTTTATGTAGCTATGTAGGTAGGTATGAAGGTAGGTTTTAGGTAGGTTTTAGGTAGGTAGGTAGGTAGGTTTTGGGTAGGTAGGTAGGTAGGTTTTAGGTAGATAGGTAGGTAGCTTGGTGGGTAGCTTGGTAGGTCTTAGGTGGGTAGGTAGGTAGGTAGGTAGGTAGCTTGGTAGGTTTTGGGTAGGTAGGTAGGTAGGTAAGTTTTAAAGGAGCCATGAAGAGAAAACCAAAGTTTGTTTTATTCGAAAGATTAGGTGTTTCATAGTACCCCAAGCGCTTTCCCGGAAGCAAATGATGCTTTATTCACAGAGAAATAAGGCAATTTAAGCCAAATTTTTAAATCTCCTGCTAAAATTGAACATTCCGTGACGTGTACAATGGCGTCATAGCGCCGGTCCACGAAAAAGATACTTAGTATGTCGACTCCATATAGCACCCACACGCGGGAGTCGATCAAGACGGCGGCCATTTTAAAAATACTAGAAAAACCTAGTGCACCCGCAGCCCTAGTCATGGAATCGCCTGATCCGGAGAACAAAACTCTCGCCGAGGAGCTCGGGCTTGCTTTTAACAACCTCACACCACTAAAACCCTCGATGCTTCCAAGTGCACGAACGGCAAGAGTTGTGGGATACGCGGTGGATGGGAAAGCGACCATTCTGCGATAGCCACAACAGACGAACGCCCAGCCGTCGGCACCGCTGCCTCGTCAGCCCCGTCGCGACGGACGAATATAGACTGGTACGTATGTGCCGTATTTTGATTACGGTTAATAATAGTTCAATTTCAGTAGCAGTATCACTTATCCATGTTGGCCGGTGTCGTGTATGGAAAACCGTTCGCGCGAGCTCTCTGCTTCGACCAGAAAGATACCAGTGTCAATGCGCGGTGTTTACGGCATTTGTTTCCCCAAGGTCAGAGCGATTTGACGAAGTCGGCGACGAGCGCCAGCATGTCCCAGGAGTGAGCTAACGTAAGGGTCCCTGCCGTAATCACTTCCTCGGAAATGAAGCGAGCACACTCGAACTTCCTTTAGCTCTCTTTCTCCTCCGTTTGCAAAGTTCACAAAACGTAGCCACTTGCTTCGCCTAGGTTCGTCGTTGGGCAGCACATGAAAGGAGATCTCCTCACCGGCAGGGATGTCGCACTCCCTTGACGATTTGCCCGTACTACATGGGCATTTCAAAACGCAGCAACGAAATTTCATTGTAAAGTACTCGAACAAACTGAAGTTTTTAGTTGTAAACTGGAAACGAGCTCGTAACGACAGCAGCAAGCCAACACCATTCGAAACTTACGCGACGACTGGCAATATCTCGTCGCTTCTTGCTGTTCCTTACTCCCCTCGTTTCTATTTTTACCTTTGCTGGTTGGCGATATGCCGGCCAACCTCCTGTGAAGGGATTACGATACGAAGCAAGGTCGCGGCTGTGCGTGCTGGAACGGTTCGTTGGCCCCGAAGAGCCTCGAACCCGAAAATTCGTCTGCGCGACGGGGAAATGTCGAGCTCGGCCGGCGCCTAGTTTCGTACGCATTGGTGCACACGCTTGCGTGTTCGTTCGGACCTTCAACCGTTTACTCCACCGTTCTTTGTCATAAAAAGAATGTGCTGTATGTTTCACGGGCATTTAGCTCGCTATGCAAACTGTAAGCCCTGCCTAACATGCGTTTGCTTTTGCCGGCATCCGGCAATCGCTGAGCATTCCCAAGTGACATCACAGGTTCTGTTGCGGAAAATGAGCTGGTGGGTCGCATGGTCATTTCCTTTTTTCCTAATTATGTAGCTTATTTGAGCGAAGTTTGCGTTATAAGTGGTGTCGTTATGGTTCTAACGAGGCAATCTTTCGAATGAACCAAACTTGTGTTTTCTCTTCATGGCTCCTTTAAGTAGGTAGGTAGGGAGGTAGGTAGCTTGGTTAGGTAGTACATAGGTTTTAGATAGTTAGGTAGGTACATAGCTTGGTAGGTAGCTAGGTAGGTAGGTTTTAGGTAGGTAGGTAGGTAGGTAGCTAGGTAGGTTTTAGGTAGGTAGGTAGGTAGGTTAGGTAGGTAGGTGGGTGGGTTCAGGTAGGTAGGTAGGTTTAAGGTAGGTAGGTAGGTTTAAGGTAGGTAGGTTTTAGGAGGGTAGGTAGGTTTTAGGTAGGTAGGTAGGCAGTTAAGTAGGTTTTAGGCAGATAGGTAGGTTTTAGGTCGGTAGGTATGTAGGAAGGTAAGTAGGTAGGTTTTGGGTAGGTAGGTAGGTAGATATTAGGCAGGTAGGTGCGTAGGTAGGTTTTAAGTAGGTAGGTAGGTAGGTAGGTAGGTTTTAAATATGTAGGAAGGTAGGTAGGTAGGTTTTAGGTGGTAGGTAGGTAGGTAGCTTGGTAGGTAACTATTTAGGAAGGTTTTAGGTAGGTAGGTAAGAAGGTAGGTAGGTAGGTAGGTAGGCAGGCAGGCAGGGCAGCAGGTAGCAACGTAGGTAGGTAGGTAGCTAGGTAGGTAGGTTTTAAATAGGTAGGTATGTAGGTAGGTTGGTATGTAGGTAGGTAGGTAGTTAGGTGTGTAGGTAGGTAGGTAGCTAGGTAGGTATGAGTGTAGGTATGTAGGTAGTTAGGTAGGTAGGTAGGTTGGTAGGTTTTAGGTAGGTAGGCATTTTGGTTTTAGGTAGGTAGTTGGGTAGGTAGATTTCGGGTAGGTAGTTAGGTGGAAAGGAAGGTAGGTACATTTTGGGTAGGTAGATAGGTAGGTTTTGGGTAGGTAGGTAGGTAGGTAGGCAGGTAGGTAGGTAGGTAGGTTTGGTAGGTAGGTAGGTTGTAGGTAGTTAGGTAGGTAGGTAGGTGGGTTTTATGTAGGTAGGTAGGTAGGTAGGTAGCTTGGTAGGTTTTAAGTAGGTAGGTAGGTAGGTAGCTTGGTAGGTAGCTAGGTAGGTAGGTTTTAGGTAGGTAGAAATGTAGCTAGGTAGGTAGGTTTTAGGTAGGTAGGTAGCTAGGTAGGGTTTAGGTAGGTAGGTAGGTAGATTTAAAGTAGGTAGATGGGTAGGTTTTAGGCAGGTAGGTAGGTTTTAGGTAGGTAGGTCGGTAGCTAAGTAGGTAGGTTTTCGGTAGGTAGGTAGGTTTTAGGTAGGTAGGTAGGTAGGTTTTAAGTAGGTAGATAGGGAGTTTTTAAGTAGATAGGTAGGTAGGTAAGTTTTAAGTAGGTAGGTAGGTAGGTAGGTAGCTTGGTATATAGCTACGTAGGTTTTAGGTAGGTAGGTTGGTAGCTTGGTAGGTAGCTAGGTAGGTAGGTTTTAGGTAGGTATGTAGATAGGTAGGTAGGCAGGCAGGTAGGTAGGTAGGTAGGGATGTAGGTAGGTAGGTAGTTAGGTAGGTAGGTAGGTAGCTAAGTAGGTATGAGTGTAGGTAGGTAGGTAGGTAGGTAGGTAGGTTGATAGGAAGGTAGGTACTTAGGTAGGCAGTTAGGTATGTAGGTAGGTAGGTTTTGGGTAGGTAGGTATTAGGTAGGTTTTAGGTAGGTAGGTTTAAGGTAGGTAGGTAGGTAGGTAGCTTGGTAGGTAACTAGGTAGGCAGGTTTTAGGTAAGGAGGTAGGTAGGTATGTTTTAGGTAGGTAGGTAGGAAGGTAGTTTTTGGGTATGTAGGATGGTTGGTTTTTGTGTAGGTAGGTACGTAGGGTTTAGGTAGGTAGGTAGGTAGATAGGTAGGTTTTAGGTAGGTAGATAGGTAGGTTTTAGGTAGGTAGGTAGGTTTTAGGTAGGCAGGTAGGTAGGTAGGTTTTGGGTAGGTAGGTAGGTAGGTTTTGAGTAGGTAGGTAGGTAGGTTTTAGGTAGGTCGGTAGGTAGGTATGTCGGTTTTAGGTAGATAGGAAGGTAGGTAGGTTTTAGGTAGGTAGGTAGGCAGGTATGAAGGTAGGTTTTAGGTAGGTTTTAGGTAGTTAGGTAGGTCTTGGTTAGGTAGGTAGGTAGGTAGGTTTTAGGTAGGTAGGTAGGTAGCTTGGTGGGTAGCTAGGTAGGTCTTAGGTGTGTAGGTAGGTAGGTAGCTTAGTAGGTAGCTAGGTAGGAAGGCAGGCAGGCAGGGTGTCAGGCAGGCAGGCAGTTAGGTAGGTAGTTAGGTAGTTAGGTATGTAGGTAGTTAGGTAGCTAGGTAGGTATGAGTGTAGGTAGGTATGTAGGTATGTTGGTAGGTAGGTAGGTAGGCAGGTAGGTAGGTAGGTAGGTAGGTAGGTTTTGGGTAGGTAGGTTTTAGGTAGGTAGGTAGGTTGGTAGGTAGGAAGGTTTTAGGTAGGTAGGTAGGTAGGTAGGTAGGTAGGTTTTAGGTAGGTAGGTAGGTAGGTAGCTTGGTAGGTAGCTACGTAGGTTTGAGGTAGGTAGGTAGGTGGGTAGGTAGCTGGGTAGGTAGCTAGGTAGGTTTGAGGTAGGTAGGTAGGTTTTAGGTAGGTAGGTAGGTAGGTTTTAGGAGGTATGTAGGTAGAAATGTAGGTAGGTTTTAGGCAGGTAGGTAGGTAGGTAGGTAGGTAAGTAGGTAGGTTTTGGGTAGGTACTTAGGTAGGTTTTAGGTAGGTAGGTAGGTAGGTTTTAGGTAGGTAGCTAGGTAGGTTTTAGGTAGGTAGGTACGTAGGTAGGTAGGTAGGTAGGTAGGTTTTAAGTAGGTAGGTAGGTTGGTAGGTAGGTAGGTAGGTAGGTGGGTAGCCTAGTAGGTGGCTAGGTAGATAGGTTTTAGGTAGGTAGGTAGGCAGGAAGGCAGGGCGCCAGGCAGGCAGGCAGTAGGTAGGTAGGTAGTTAGGAACGTAGGTAGGTAGGTAGCTAGGTAGGTATGAGTGTAGGTAGGTAGGTAGGTAGGTAGGGCGGTTGGTAGGTAGGTAGGTAGGTATGTAGGTAGGTAAGTATGTAGGTAGGTAGGTAGGTATTTAGGTTTCGGGTAGGTAGGTAAATAGGTAGGTTTTAGGTAGATAGGTAGGTAGGTAGGTAGGTAGGTAGCTATTGTTTATTGTTTATTGTTTATTAGGTGGTGCCCACCGACAGCACTAGGCCTTCTTGGGTGGTGCACACAAAAGGACAAGGCTACACACAGATAAACAAACGGTAAAACATGGAGAGTGGTTATGAAGTGCAGTGGTCATAAAGTACATAGTACCACCGCACACGCGCGTGATCGCAGGCACGCACACGCACTCGCACACACGTAAGCACACACGCATGCGCGCACGCACACACACACACGCGCACGCATGCGCGCACGCACACACACTCAATTTATACATATAAGGAATGAATGAAGATTACAGTTAGGTACATTAGCACGCGCTGAGACAGGTCTTGTGACAAAGTATACTACAGAGTACATTGGCATACACGCAAGTTCAGTACAATCCACCATCGTAACTTACTGGGGAACATGGATACTGGAAATAAGTACATATAAAGCAAAATTTATGTGTATGCACGGAACATACGCTCATGAGTGCAAACAAAACATACATACACGCAAGCCCACGCGGGTGCATGTGAAGGTGAACGAGTGCAGGCAAATGCGCACGTGCATGCATGCACACACACGTGCGGACACACATACATAGCTACACGGGAGGATGTGTACGGCAAACGGTGCAAGTGTAGAAAATGGGAAGGGAACAGAAAACACGAACACGAGATAACTTCTATACCATACTGAATGGGCAATAGCGGCTTCAAATGCATGCACTTTTCAGGGGGCGTTTAAAAGAGTTAACATTGCCGGAAAAGACGTCAAAAGATGCACGAAAGTCATCATTATACGCACGTTGCACACGGCACACTGGAGACAGCATCTCTGAGGTGGTCACATCAAAGCAAAGGTGAGGGCGGAGAGCTCGAATTGGTGCCCTTACCTGAACAGAGCTCACCAATTTCGGGCTGTCGAATCTGGAGTGGATACACTTGAACAAAACCACTTAATCGCGGTTTGTGCGTCCAGATTGCAGTTCTTCGAGCTTCAGCCGCTTGATGACATCCTTGTAAGCGTATTTCTCGTGTAGGGTGTAGCAGCGAGAGAAGATGCGCGTGAACCTTTTCTAAACCCTTTCCAAGCGCACAGACGACGACGCACTCATGCAGTTCCAGACTGCTGATGCAGACTCCAGCTTTCGGAGTACAAGGGCTTTGTACAGAGCAAGGAAACACGAACCTCCTGAGAAGTCCCTTGTTGCACGAGAGATAGCGCTAAAGTCCGAAGAGATGAGCGTGCGAGGTAGTTAACATGCGTTGTGAATCGTAGTTTCGATTCCATCAGAACGCCCAAATCACGTGTTTTGCTTACTGTTCTTATCGTCAGAGAGTCGAGGTGGTATGGGAAGGTTAGAGAGGTTTTTCGAGTGTATGTAATTGTAACGATATTCAATGGATTCAAATCTAAGTAGTTAGTTTTGCACCAGAGGCAGATTGCTTGTACGTCGCGTTGAAGCTGGGCGCAGTCCGCCTGTGATCCCACTGCGCGATAGAGTTTCATGTCGTCTGCAAACTTCAATAGAGATGAATGCTTTATAAGTAACTGCACATCATTCACAAATACGTTAATCAATAAAGGACCGAGAATAGAGCCCTGGGGAACCCCGGACGGTACAGTGCAGCAGCGAGACTTAGCACAAGCGTACTGAACAAAGTTTGTTCTCTGTTTGAGGTAGGTTGCAAACCACTCGCAGAAAGCAGGAGCCAAGCCATAAGCAGACAGTTTGCAAAGGAGCAAATCATGGTTTACGCGGTCGAAGGCCTTGCTGCAATCGAAGTAGATGGCATTCATTTGTCGACGTGAAAGTATGTACTTGCTGGCGTCACTCAGAAAGCAGGCAAGCTTTGATTGGACGGACCGGGCAGGCATAAAACCGTGCTGATTACTATGAATGAGGAGCCCGATTCTGGACAAGAGATAACGGTGTACTACTTTTTCGAAAACTTTTGAGAAAGAACAAAGGAGAGGTATTGGTCGATAGTTCCCAGGCACCGACGCATTTCCGGACTTATGGAGAGGAAAAACAACGCCGGGTTTCCAAGTTGTCAGAAAGTGCCGCTCTTCAAGCGAGAGACAAAAAATGTGGCAGAGCAACGGCGCAAAAATGGCAGAGGAGCGTTTTACAATGAAGCATGGGATATTATCATGGCCTGAGGATTTCTTCGAAGGAAGGCTGCGGATAGCAGCCGTGACATCCTCAACGGTTATGTTGGGCGTGTGTATGATATCACCTGTCTGCGCGAGCTGAACCGGGAAGCCGCTGTCACGTGACGAGGAGTACGCGGACAAGAAGTGTTTTGTGAATATTTCAACAATGCTGGCTGGGTCGGAAACGATGGTGTCGCCATCCTGCAGAGTAATCCGCTCAGGGGCCTTTCTTGTGCGCGTGCTTAAGATCCGCCAGAAGTTTCACCAGAAGTGAGCGCTGTTCTTTGAAGTTAGTGTAGGCGGACATGTCGTTTTTAGCTTTCCTTAGTTTGTGGAATCGACGCTTACTGCGCAGCGCGCTGCGGAGTTCTTTGCTGAACCAGAAAGGGAATTGATGAGGGCGCTTAGACTTTTTTGGTATGTGCTCGTTCATTGCTTTTTGGACAATTTTGTGAGCAGCTGCACCGCTGCGTCTGCATTATGCGATGTGTAGACTGGCTCCCAATTCGTCTCCTGGAGTGTTATGTAGAGGGCATTGTAATCGCCACGGGGAAAATCAAAGAATGGGGTCTCCATGTGCCGTTCATAGGCAACCGGTAGTAAAGCCGTGACAGTGAATGGTTCATGCCACGGGTCGACCGGAACAAGGGGTTTGGGTAGGTAACAAGATTGGGTACGTAACAACCGGAACAAAAAAGGTAGGTTTTGGGTAGGCAGGTAGGTAGGTAGGTTTTAGGTAGGCAGGGAGGTAGGTAGGTTTTGGGTAGGTAGGTAAGTTTTAGGTAGGTAGGTAGGTAGGTATGTTTTAGGTAGGTAGGTAGGTAGGTAGGTAGGTAGCTTGGTAGGCAACTATGTAGGAAGGTTTAAGGTAGCTAGGTAGGTACGTAGGTTTAAGGTAGCTAGTTAAGTAAGGTGGATTTGTGTAGGTAGGTAGGTAATAAGGTAGGTAGGTAGTTTTTGGGTAGGTAGATAGGTAGGTTTTGGGTAGGTAGGTAGGTAGGTAGGTAGGTAGATTTTAGGTAGGCAGGTAGGTAGGTCGGTAGGTAAGTAGGCAGGTAGGTAGGTAGGTAGGGTTTAGGTAGGTAGGTAGGTTTTAGGTAGGTAGATAGGTCGGTTGGTAGGTAGCTTGGTAGGTTTTGGGTAGGTAGGAAGGTAGGTTTTAGGCAGGTAGTTAGGTAGGTTTTAGGTAGGTAGGTGGGTAAGTTTTAAGTAGGTAGGTAGGTACGTAGGTAGCTTGGTTAGGTAGCTACGTGGGTTTTAAGTAGGTAGGTAGGTAGCTTGGTAGGTAGCTAGGTAGGTAGGTTTTAGGTAGGTAGCTAGGTAGATAGGTTTTAGGTAGGTAGGTAGGTAGATAGGTTTTAGGTAGGTAGGTATGTAGATAGGTAGCTTGGTTGGTTTTAGGTGGGAAGGTAGCTTGGTTGGTAGCTAGGTATGTAGGCTTTAGGTAGGTAGGTAGGTAGCTAGGTAGGTTTCAGGTAGGTAGGTACGTAGGTTTAGGTAGGTAGGTGGGTCTGTTCAGGTAGGTACGTAAGTAGGTGGGTAGGTTTTGGGTAGGTAGGTAGGTTTTGCGTAGGTAGGTATGTTTTAGGTAGGTAGGTAGTTTTAGGTAGATAGGTAGGTATTCAGGTTTTATAAACGTAGATAGGTAGGTAGGTAGGTAGCTTCGTATGTTTTGGGTAGGTAGGTAGGTAGGTTTTGCGTAGGTAGGTAGGTAGGTTTTAGGTAGGTAGGTAGGTAGGAAGGTAGGTTTTAGGCAGGTAGGTAGGTTTTAGGTAGGTAAGTAGGTAGGTAGGTAAGTACGTAGGTTTTAGGTAGGGAGGTAGGCAGGTTTTACGTAGGTAGGGCGGTAGGTTTAATGTAGGTAGTTAGGTAGGTAGATAGGTAGGCAGGTAGGTAGGTAGGTAGGTTTTAGGTAGGTAGCTTGGTAGGTAGCTAGGTAGGTTTGAGGTAGGTAGGTAGGTAGCTTGTTGGGTAGCTAGGTAGGTTTTAGGTAGGTAGGTAGGTTTTAGGTAGGTAGGTAGAAAGGTAGGTAGGTTTTAGACAGGTAGGTAGGTAGGTAGGCAAGTAGGTAGGTTTTGTGTAGGTAGGTAGGTAGGTTTTATGTCGGTAGCTAGGTAGGTAGGAGCTAGGAGGTTGATAGGTAGGTAGGTAGGTAGGTTTTAAGTAGGTAGGCAGGTAGGTTTTAAGTAGGTAGGTAGGTTGGTTGGTAGGTTTTAGGTGGTAGGTAGGTAGCTTGGTAGGTAGCTAGGTAGGTAGGTTTTATTAGGGTAGGTTTAATGTAGGTAGGTAGGTTTTAGGCAGGCCGGCAGGCTGGCAGGCTGCAGACAGACTGCAGGCAGGCAGGCAGGCAGGTAGGAAGGTAGGTAGGTTGGTAGGTAGGTTTTGGGTAGGTAGGTAGGTAGGTTTTACGTAGGTGGGTACGTTTTAGGTAGGTAGGTAGGTTTAAGGTAGGTTGGTAGGTTTTAGGTAGGTAGGTTTTAAGAAGGTAGGGAGGTTTTAGGTAGGTAGGTAGCTAGGTTTTAGGTAGGTAGGTAGGCAGTTAAGTAGGTTTTAGGCAGGTAGGTAGGTTTTAGGTCGGTAGGTATGTAGGAAGGTAAGTAGGTAGGTTTTGGGTAGGTAGGTAGGTAGATATTAGGCAGGTAGGTGCGTAGGTAGGTTTTAAGTAGGTAGGTAGGTAGGTAGGTTTTAAATATGTAGGAAGGTAGGTAGGTAGGTTTTAGGTGGTAGGTAGGTAGGTAGCTTGGTAGGTAACTATTTAGGTAGGTTTTAGGTAGGTAGGTTTTAGGTAGGTAGGTAAGTAGGTAGGTAGGTAGGTAGGTAGGTAGGTAGGCAGGCAGGCAGGGCAGCAGGTAGCAACGTAGGTAGGTAGGTAGCTAGGTAGGTAGGTTTTAGATAGGTAGGTATGTAGGTAGGTAGGTATTTAGGTAGGTAGGTAGGCAGGAAGGCAGGGCAGCAGGCAGGCAGGCAGTAGGTAGGTAGGTAGTTAGGTGTGTAGGTAGGTAGGTAGGTAGGTAGGTATGAGTGTAGGTATGTAGGTAGTTAGGTAGGTAGGTAGGTTGGTAGGTTTTAGGTAGGTAGGCAGGTTGGTTTTAGGTAGGTAGTTGGGTAAGTAGATTTCGGGTAGGTAGTTAGGTGGAAAGGAAGGTAGGTACTTTTTGGGTAGGTAGATAGGTAGGTTTTGGGTAGGTAGGTAGGTAGGCAGGTAGGTACGTAGGTAGGTAGGTTTGGTAGGTAGGTAGGTTGTAGGTAGTTAGGTAGGTAGGTAGGTGGGTTTTATGTAGGTAGGTAGGTAGGTAGCTTGGTAGGTTTTAAGTAGGTAGGTAGGTAGGTTGCTTGGTAGGTAGCTAGGTAGGTAGGTTTTAAGTAGGTAGAAATGTAGCTAGGTAGGTAGGTTTTAGGTAGGTAGGTAGCTACGTAAGGTTTAGGTAGGTAGGTAGATTTAAAGTAGGTAGATGGGTAGGTTTTAGGCAGGTAGGTAGGTTTTAGGTAGGTAGGTCGGTAGCTAAGTAGGTAGGTTTTTGGTAGGTAGGTAGGTTTTAGGTAGGTAGGAAGGTAGGTTTTAAGTAGGTAGATAGGGAGGTTTTAAGTAGGTAGGTAGGTAGGTAAGTTTCAAGTAGGTAGGTAGGTAAGTAGCTTGGTATATAGCTACGTAGGTTTTAGGTAGGTAGGTAGGTAGCTTGGTAGGTAGCTAGGTAGGTAGGTTTTAAGTAGGTATGTAGATAGGTAGGTAGGCAGGCAGGTAGGTAGGTAGGTAGGGATGTAGGTAGGTAGGTAGTTAGGTAGGTAGGTAGGTAGGTAGCTAAGTAGGTATGAGTGTAGGTAGGTAGGTAGGTAGGTAGGTAGGTAGGTTGATAGGAAGGTAGGTACTTAGGTAGGCAGTTAGGTATGTAGGTAGGTAGGTTTTGGGTAGGTAGGTAAATAGGTAGGTTTTAGGTAGGTAGGTAGCTTGGTAGGTAACTAGGTAGGCAGGTTTTAGGTAAGGAGGTAGGTAGGTATGTTTTAGGTAGGGAGGTAGAAAGGTAGTTTTTGGGTATGTAGGATGTGTTGGTTTTATGTAGGTAGGTACGTAAGGTTTAGGTAGGTAGGTATGTAGGTAAGTAGCTTTTCGGATAGGTACGTAGGAAGGTAGGTAGGTAGGTTTTAGGTAGGCAGGTAGGTAGGTAGGTTTTGGGTAGGTAGGTAGGTAGGTTTTGAGAAGGTAGGTAGGTAGGTTTTAGGTAGGTCAGTAGGTAGGTATGTCGGTTTTAGGTAGATAGGAAGGTAGGTAGGTTTTAGGTAGGTAGGTAGGCAGGTATGTAGGTAGGTTTTAGGTAGGTTTTAGGTAGGTAGGTAGGTCTTGGTTAGGTAGGTAGGTAGGTAGGTTTTAGGTAGGTAGGTAGGTAGCTTGGTGGGTAGCTAGGTAGGTCTTAGGTGTGTAGGTAGGTAGGTAGCTTAGTAGGTAGCTAGGTAGGTAGGCAGGCAGGCAGGGTGGCAGGCAGGCAGGCAGTTAGGTAGGCAGGTAGGTAGTTAGGTATTTAGGTATGTAGGTAGTTAGGTAGCTAGGTAGGTATGAGTGTAGGTAGCTATGTAGGTATGTTGGTAGGTAGGTAGGTAGGCAGGTAGGTAGGTAGGTAGGTAGGTAGGTTTTGGGTAGGTAGGTTTTAGGTAGGTAGGTAGGTAGCTTGGTAGGTAGCTACGTAGGTTTGAGGTAGGTAGGTAGGTGGGTAGGTAGCTGGGTAGGTAGCTAGGTAGGTTTGAGGCAGGTAGGTAGGTTTTAGGTAGGTAGGTAGGTAGGTTTTAGGAGGTATGTAGGTAGAAATGTAGGTAGGTTTTAGGCAGGTAGGTAGGTAGGTAGGTAGGTAAGTAGGTAGGTTTTGGGTAGGTACTTAGGTAGGTTTTAGGTAGGTAGGTAGGTAGGTTTTAGGTAGGTAGCTGGGTAGGTTTTAGGTAGGTAGGTACGTAGGTAGGTAGGTAGGTAGGTAGGTTTTAAGTAGGTAGGTAGGTTGGTAGGTAGGTAGGTAGGTAGGTGAGTAGCCTAGTAGGTGGCTAGGTAGATAGGTTTTAGGTAGGTAGGTAGGGAGGAAGGCAGGGCGCCAGGCAGGCAGGCAGTAGGTAGGTAGGTAATTAGGAACGTAGGTAGGTAGGTAGCTAGGTAGGTATGAGTGTAGGTAGGTAGGTAGGTAGGTAGGTAGGTCGGTTGGTAGGTAGGTAGGTAGGTATGTAGGTAGGTAAGTAGGTAGGTAGGTAGGTAGGTATTTAGGTTTCGGGTAGGTAGGTAAATAGGTAGGTTTTAGGTAGGTAGGTAGGTAGGTAGGTAGGTAGGTAGGTAGGTAGGTAGCTATTGTTTATTGTTTATTGTTTATTAGGTGGTGCCCACCGACAGCACTAGGCCTTCTTGGGTGGTGCACACAAAAGGACAAGGCGACACACAGATAAACAAACGGTAAAACATGGAGACTGGTTATGAAGTGCAGTGGTCAGAAAGTACATAGTACCAGCGCACACGCGCGTGATCGCAGGCGCGCACACGCACTCGCACACATGTGCACGCACGCATGCGCGCACGCACACACACACACGCGCATGCATGCGCGCACGCACACACACTCAATTTATACATATAAGGAATGAATTAATATTACAGTCAGGTACATTAGCACGCGCTGAGACAGGGCTTGTGATAAAGTATACTACAGAGTACATTGGCATACACGCAAGTTCAGTACAATCCACCATCGTAACTTACTGGGGAACATGGATACTGGAAATAAGTACATATAAAGCAAAATTTATGTGTATGTACGGCACATACGCTCGTGAGTGCAAACAAAACATACATACACGCAAGCCCACGCGGGTGCATGTGAAGGTGAACGAGTGCAGGCAAATGCGCACGTGCATGCATGCACACACACGTGCGGACACACATACATAGCTACACGGGAGTATGTGTACGGCAAACGGTGCAAGTGTAGAAAATGGGAAGGGAACAGAAAACACGAACACGAGATAACTTCTATACCATACTGAATGGGCAACAGCGGCTTCAAATGCATGCACTTTTCAGGGCGCGTTTAAAAGAGTTAACATTGCCGGAAAAGACGTCAAAAGATGCACGAAAGTCATCATTATACGCACGTTGCACACGGCACACTGGAGACAGCATCTCTGAGGTGGTCACATCAAAGCAAAGGTGGGGGCGGAGAGCTCGAATTGGTGCCCTTAGCTGAACAGAGCTCACCAATTTCGGGCTGTCGAATCTGGAGTGGATACACTTGAACAAAACCACTTAATCGCGGTTTGTGCGTCCAGATTGCAGTTCTTCGAGCTTCAGCCGCTTGATGACATCCTTGTAAGCGTATTTCTCGTGTAGGGTGTAGCGGCGAGAGAAGATGCGCGTGAACCTTTTCTAAACCCTTTCCAAGCGCAAAGACGACGACGCACTCATGCAGTTCCAGACTGCAGATGCAGACTACAGCTTTCGGAGTACAAGGGCTTTGTACAGAGCGAGGAAACACGAACCTCCTGAGAAGTCCCTTGTTGCACGAGAGATAGCGCTAAAGTCCGAAGAGATGAGCGTGCGAGGTAGTTAACATGCGTTGTGAATCGTAGTTTCGATTCCATCAGAACGCCCAAATCACGTGTTTCGCTTACTCTTCTTATCGTCAGAGAGTCGAGGTGGTATGGGAAGGTTAGAGAGGTTTTTCGAGTGTATGTAATTGTAACGATCTTCAATGGATTCAAATCTAAGTAGTTAGTTTTGCACCAGAGGGAGATTGCTTGTACGTCGCGTTGAAGCTGGGCGCAGTCCGCCTGTGATCCCACTGCGCGATAGAGTTTCATGTCGTCTGCAAACTTCAATAGAGATGAACGCTTTATAAGTAACTGCACATCATTCACAAATACGTTAAACAATAAAGGACCGAGAATAGAGGCCTGGGGAACCCCGGACGGTACAGTGCAGCTGCGAGACTTAGCACAAGCGTACTGAACAAAGTTTGTTCTCTGTTTGAGGTAGGTTGCAAACCACTCGCAGAAAGCAGGAGCCAAGCCATAAGCAGACAGTTTGCGAAGGAGCAAATCATGGTTTACGCGGTCGAAGGCCTTGCTGCAATCGAAGTAGATGGCATTCATTTGTCGACGTGAAAGTATGTACTTGCTGGCGTCACTCAGAAAACAGGCAAGCTTTGATTGGACGGACCGGGCAGGCATAAAACCGTGCTGATTACTATGAATGAGGAGCCCGATTTTGGACAAGAGATAAGGGTGTACTACTTTTTCGAAAACTTTTGAGAAAGAACAAAGGAGAGGTATTGGTCGATAGTTCCCAGGCACCGACGCATTTCCGGACTTATGGAGAGGAAAAACAACGCCGGGTTTCCAATTTGTCGGAAAGTGCCGCTCTTCAAGCGAGAGACAAAAAATGTGGCAGAGCAACGGCGCAAAAATGGCAGAGGAGCGTTTTACAATGAAGCATGGGATATTATCATGGCCTGAGGATTTCTTCGAAGGAAGGCTGCGGATAGCAGCCGTGACATCCTCAACGGTTATGTTGGGCGTGTGTATGACATCACCTATCTGCGCGAGCCGAACCGGGAAGCCGCTGTCACGTGACGAGGAGTACGCGGACAAGAAGTGTTTTGTGAATATTTCAACAATGCTGGCTGGGTCGGAAACGATGGTGTCGCCATCCTGCAAAGTAATCCGCTCAGGGGCCTTTCTTGTGGGCGTGCTTAAGATCCGCCAGAAGTTTCGCCAGAAGTGAGCGCTGTTCTTTGAAGTTAGTGTAGGCGGACGTGTCGTTTTTAGCTTTCCTTAGTTTGTGGAATCGACGCTTACTGCGCAGCGCGCTGCGGAGTTCTTTGCGGTATGTGCTCGTTCATTGCTTTTTGGACAATTTTGTGAGCAGCTGCACCGCTGCGTCTGCATTATGCGATGTGTAGACTGGCTCCCAATTCGTCGCCCGGAGTGTTATGTAGAGGGGATTGTAATCGCCACGGGGAAAATCAAAGAATGGGGTCTCCATGCGCCGTTCATAGGCAACCGGTAGTAAAGCCGTGACAGTGAATGGTTCATGCCACGGGTCGACCGGAACAAGGGGTTTGGGTAGGTAACAAGATTGGGTACGTAACAACCGGAACAAAATAGGTAGGTTTTGGGTAGGCAGGTAGGTAGGTAGGTTTTGGGTAGGTAGGTAAGTTTTAGGTAGGTAGGTATGTTTTAGGTAGGTAGGTAGGTAGGTAGCTTGGTAGGTAACTATGTAGGAAGGTTTAAGGTAGGTAGGTAGGTACGTAGGTTTAAGGTAGCTAGTTAGGTAAGGTGGATTTGTGTAGGTAGGTAGGTAAGAAGGTAGGTAGGTAGTTTTTGGGTAGGTAGATAGGTAGGTTTTGGGTAGGTAGGTAGGTAGGTAGGTTTTAGGTAGGCAGGTAGGTAGGTACGTAGGTTTTGGGTAGGTAGGTAGGTTTTAGGTAGGTAGGTAGGTTTTATGTAGGTAGGTTGGTAGGTAGGAAGGTTGGTAGGTTTAAAGTAGGTAGTTAGGTAGGTAGCTTGGTAGGTAGTTTTAGGTAGGTAGGTAGGTAGCTAGGTAGGGATTAGGTAGGTTGGTAGGTAGGTCGGGATAAAGTAGGTAGGTAGGTAGGTTTTAGGTAGGTAAGTAGGTAGGAAGGTAGGTTTTAGGCAGGTAGCTAGGTTTTAGGTAGGTAGGAAGGTAGGTAGGTAGGTAGGTTTTAGGTAGGTAGGTAGGTAGGTAAGTTTTAAGTAGGTAGGTAGGTAGGTAGGTAGCTTGGTATGTAGATACCTAGGTTTTAGGTAGGTAGGTAGTTAGGTAGCTTGGTAGGTAGCAAGGTAGGTAGCTTTTAGGTAGGTATGTTTTAGGTAGGTAGGTAGCTTGGTAGGTAGGTTTTAGGTAGGTAGAAGGATTTAGGTAGGTTGGTAGGTAGGTAGGTAGGTAGGTAGGTTTTAGGTAGGCAGGCAGGCAGGCTGCAGGCAGGCAGGCAGGCAGGCAGGCAGGCAGGTAGGTAGGTAGGTAGGTTGGTAGATAGGTAGGTAGGTTTTGGGTAGGTAGGTAGGTAGGTTTTACGTAGGTGGGTACGTTTTAGGTAGGTAGGTAGGTTTAAGGTAGGTTGGTAGGTTTTAGGTATGTAGGTTTTAGGAAGGTAGGTAGGTTTTAGGTAGGTAGGTAGGTTTTAAGAAGGTAGGTAGGTAGCTTGGTAGGTAGCTAGGTAGGTAGGTAGGTTTAATGTAGGTAGGTAGGTTTTAATCAGGCAGGTAGGTAGGTAGGAAGCTAGGCAGGCAGGCAGACAGGCTTCAGCAGGCAGGCAGGCTGGCAGGTAGGTAGGTGGGTAGGTAGCTTGGTGGGTATCTAGGTAGGTTTTAGATAGGTAGGTAGGTAGCATGGTAGGTAGCTAGGCATGCAGGTTTTAGGTAGGTAGTTAGTTTTTAGGTAGGTAGGAAGGTGGGTAGGTTTTAGGTAGGTAGGTAGGTAGGTAGTTTTAAGGTAGGTTGTTAGGTTTTAGGTAAGTAGGAAGGTGGGTAGGTTTTAGGTAGGTAGGTAGGTTTTAGGTACGTAGGTACGTAGAAAGGTAGGTAGGTTTTAGGCAGGTAGGTAGGTATTACGTAGGTAGGTAGGTGGGTAGGTTTAGGGTAGGTGGGTAGGTAGGCAGGTTTTAGGTAGGTAGGTAGGTAGGTTTTAGGTAGCTAGGTACGTAGCTAGGTAGGTTTTAGGTAGGTAGGTAGGTAGGTTTTAGGTAGGTAGGAGGTTTTAGGTAGGTAGATAGGTAGGTAGGTAGGTAGGTAGGTAGGTAAGTAGGCAGGTAGGTAGGTAGGTAGGGTTTAGGTAGGTAGGTAGGTTTTTGGTAGATAGGTAGGTAGGTAGGTTTTAGGTAGGTAGATGGGTCGGTTGGTAGGTAGCTTGGTAGGTTTTGGGTAGGTAGGAAGGTAGGTTTTAGGCAGGTAGTTAGGTAGGTTTTAGGTAGGTAGGTGGGTAAGTTTTAAGTAGGTAGGTAGGTACGTAGGTAGCTTGGTTAGGTAGATACATGGGTTTTAAGTAGGTAGGTAGGTAGCTGGGTAGGTAGCTGGGTAGGTAGGTTTTAGGTAGGTAGCTAGGTAGGTAGGTTTTAGGTAGGTAGGTGGGTAGATAGGTTTTAGGTAGGTAGGTATGTAGATAGGTAGCTTGGTAGGTTTTTGGTGGGAAGGTAGCTTGGTTGGTAGCTAGGTATGTAGGCTTTAGGTAGGTAGGTAGGTAGCTAGGTAGGTTTCAGGTAGGTAGGTAGGTAGGTGGGTGGGTGGGTGGGTACCCTATCGGAAAACCCCGCGTTTTCCGGCGTTGAAAAAAACGCTGGAACACGCCGGAGGGAATGGAAAACGCCGGAACACGCCGATCACGCCGGGAGCAACGCGGGAAGGACACGCTGGGGGCAGGGCTCCCACGCGGGCGCGCCGAATAGCAAGAATCCTCGCTGGAACGGGGTCCAATGGGCGCTGGAGCGCCACTGCAAGGCTGGACACGCGGGAAGGCCGCGCGCTAGTGCACTACTTCTGTTGCGACGCTCGACGTTGTCTCAAGCCAACGTTAAGCGCCGCGAACGCCACTGATGCTCCGGGATCCCTCGGGTGTTAGCGGCGAATGTCTTGCTGATAAGTCGCAATTGCTTAGCGTGCGCGGAACGGTAGAATTACTAGGAATAGCTTCGTGCGAGTGGAAAGTGTAATTCGCCTACCGTGAAGTTCCGAGAGAACGGCCTCCTCCGACACATCGCCCACCCCCGTTAGGGGTGAAATATTCAAGATCCCAAAGATTGAACTAGCTTCGACGCTTTCGAAAGCCCGGGGTGCTCCCTTCGCGAAACCGTCCCGCGTTAGCGAACACCGCCGATGTCTCGATTTCGAACAAAATAGACACAAACTTTCCGGCTTTTCTACTTGATATCTCCGCAGTTTTGGTTGGCGGTGCGGCTACTTTTTTGTAGTTTTCGTACCTCACCCGAAAGTTCGCCCATCCCGTATTTTTTTTCACTAGATAGCTCTAATCACACTAAGAAATCGGCGCAGGTGGACTTCACGACAACGCCCCAGAACGACCATTCAGCGTGCTTAAATGTTTAAATTTGGCGAATGACGAGGCCCAGCATGCGATTGAAGTAAAAAATAGGATCTGCGCTGAGACAACAGCGCACACGCACGCCTTGCACAGTTGTCCTAGGGCAGATCCTAGTTTTTACTTTAATCGCATGCGGGCCTCGTTATTCGCCAAATTCGCACATTTTAGCACGCTGAATGGTCGTTCTGGGGCGTTGTCGTCAAGCCCACCTGCGCCGATTTCTTAGGGTGATTTGGGTGGGCGTTCTTCGTAACTTTACGGTAACTGCAAATCCTCTCGTAATCGCCGTTTGTTATATGCCTGGTTGACGGTTACATATAAAAAAAGACTTAGATACCTTATTCAATATTGACAACTCAACTGGGCAGCCATTACGCTAATTTTTCAATGTTAGCATAATTTTCTAATTCCGAACTAGTGGCTAATGTAACTAATAGCCCAACACATTCGGGGTGTTAAGTACATTTCTGTTGCTATTCGACTTGTAAGATGTTTGTCAGCATCCATCCAAAACCAAATACCTCGCGATAAGAATTCCCCAAAGCATTTTAAAACAAGTTTTGCATTCATTCATTTATTCATTCCTTCATATCAGCCCTGTTCGGGATTTTACAGGAGTGGAATGAAAATAACAAGAAGAAACCATGGATGCCAATAAGTTCAAGCATTGAACCAAAAAGCCATACAACAAAATACAACATACGTGTGAAAGTAATGATGGATCGGCTTACCAACTTTCACTACGCCACCATAGACAATAGAGACACAGCATATATACATATACACATACACACATAGATATACACATACACATATTTGTACACACATATACAGATATACAAAAATGCATACATATAAACCATTCACTAAAGGTTATGACAAAGAGAGCTGGCTTTAAGAATAAAAAATGGGTCCAATCCACGTTGTCAAGGTGGTTGGAAAGCAAAGCTTTAAACGGCACCCACAACAATTGGTCATGCGACTTCACTTGAATTCACAAACATAACTCTACACACAGTGAAATCAGAGATTCTGCCAGCCATTACCTGGAATTCGCGGGGGGGGGGTCCCAAACGCACCAGCAGCGTTAGCCCCGGCCGGGCTAGAGCAGCAGATGCCGCCGCTGTAGCCCGGCCGTGCGTCGACAGAAAACAGAGAGGAGCGTCTTTCCAAAAATGAGACAGCGGAACCTAGCCATCCTGATGTGCTACCTAAGGGCTGCAACACAGGACAAAAGCGCAGACACCAAACAATTCGGCATGTGAGCTTAGCGATTCCCATTTACACAGATTTAAACTAGTTAGTTTAGTAAGTTTGAGAATTGCAAGAAAGCTGAGGGAACTTTTATGATCAATATTTATCAGAACTACTTGCTCCTTTTGCATTTTGTAATACCACTTAAAACACAACCGAATTGGTATTCACCGATTTAGAAAACGAAGACTTATTCGTGGCAAGCAGTGAACAAAAGTTGGCGTTTCTTTAGAGCCCAGATGTCTGCATGTAGTCTCTACATTTTGTTTTCCCACCCTGCTAAACCAATCCTTAACGTACCTTTGCCATACGACCACTTAATTCATTGGGTCTCGGTTACTCAGGAGGTGCTTTCAAACAAGTTAATCAAGCCATGTGAGGGAAGCGTGCAATAGACACGAAGATGATCCAAAACAACCCCAAAACAACCATCGCTAAAACAGACGACATAGCCGTCTCACCGACGTGCTCATGAGGAGGCTCCTCTACACAGGGAACGCTGGGTGGGTGAATTCACCGCGCCATCTACAGTGTGCTCCGTGAGTGAAACCTTTGCCCCCCTCCCCCCCCCCCTCCCCCTCCCCCTTCTCCCTTCGCCACTGTCTTCGCCGTGTTGGGAGTTTGTCGTCTTGCACACCATGAAAGAACCGTTGGCTGGTAGAGGTAGAAAGCTTTGCTTTAAAAAGGCAGTTGTTGACGTTGAGGTTACAAAGTTACAAGCCTTTACCCCCATGAGGGTTACTTGTTATGGCCCTTTCTTGTTACATGACTTTGTTAGGTTTCAGATCACAATGCTGAAATACAAGTGTGAATGGCATTTGATTGATTGATTGTAGGGTTTAACGCACCGACGCAACTCAGGCGATGAGGCGTGCTGTGGTGGACGGCTCCGGATTAATTTTGACCACCTGGGGATCTGTTACGTGCGTTGAAATCTCGAACACACGGGCGTTTTTGCTTTTTGCCTCCATCAGAAAAGCGGCCGCTGTGGCCAGGAACCGAACATGTGTACTCGTGCTCAGCAGCAGAACGCCTTAGCCACTGAGCTACCGCGGCGGGTGAGTGTGAATGGCAACAGAATGGGTTTCATCAGTCCCGTTCAATCATGTTCGGCATCAGGCATAAAAATGCCTTCTTTTCTTGATTGAACTCAATGTAAATGCAGCTCCTGATAATGTCACTTGGTTCCAGAACTGTAGGAACATCGCTTCCAGACAAAAAACATGGTTTTATGTGCCGAGGAAATGAAGAAGAATCCAAAAATAAAACCTCTCGGCACAGCAAAAAGCACTTGCTGCATCCGCAGCGTGATGCCAGCACTATTTTTTCTATCCTAAAGCAGCCTTTGCACGTTTCCACAAACGTGGTGTCACTCTTTGTGGGCCTCTTATACAGGGTGCTGTGATAGATTTGATGCTTAACTATCAGTTTGTCGTAACACTCAACCTTCTCATAGCCAAGCTCATTCAAAGCATCCCTTTCAGGGGTGCTAAGAATGGCATGCTTGTTGCGCCCAAGCAACGTGGCATCACCCTCCTGAACTGCACTGGAAACTTGTGCATGTTCCAAGAACTCCTTGCAAATGCTCTTCTCATCTTCGGTAAGCATGCATCCAACTGCTAAGCAGCTATCCAGGCACTGCTCCATTACAACACGCTCCACAACCTGGTGAGGTAGTCCATTCGCTGCTGTAATGGACTTTACAAGTTTGCCGTTTCCACCTTCAAACGTGAAACAGGAATTGGCCCACAATGGTCCCAGGTCCCGGACGCTGTCACCAAGATGCAGCAGGGAATGCACGTTGAATGTCGCTGCCGTGGGCTCGAACAATGGTGGTGCGCACCGCTCCACAAAGGCAAACAGGAGGCACTCTGAAATTGATAAAGCATAACAACCAGGGAACAATGTTACAAGAACCATGGGAGTTGCAATTCACCCACACGAAAAAAATGGATGCTAGTGGGTAGCATGTCACATCTGCATCAAACAACATTAATGCCAGCACATATTTATAAAAACATCTGAAATCAGTCATAAAGAGTAAGCACTAAATTGGTGCGCTTAATATTTCACTAAGATAACTTCTTATAGGCACACCAGTCAAAATGACAGCACTTGAAAAGGACATTATGCGGTTAAAAGAAAAAAAAAATCCTGGAGACACCTTTGTCTGCCTAAGTGGATTAAAGATGAAAGCATTCGGGCTTCAGCTGGCATTTTAGGCCTCTGCGCACCTGCCTTGTTCCTGTACTTCTGTGGCTGACCAAGCTCAACCGACATAGAAATTGGCAGTAAACCCCCTTGAAGATGGGTTTACTCTACATGCCTAAGTGGCAGCTGCTGATGGGGAGTTGAACCATCAGTTGCCAAAATCTATGCTGCCTCTGTCGACACCACCATAGTGGAAATTTTCATTGCTGCACTAAGGGTTTTCATTGTTACTGTTTTCATTTTTTATTCAAGAAATTGGCCAAAAATTTCGAACTCCAAGCTCGTATCTCCTTCAAAAAGTTTGGTAACAACCCAGAATACAATGACAGCTAGTGAGTGTACAGGTACCGTCAAAAGTAATTGGAGCATGGGAGCTGTGGCCGAACTGCATAGGAGCGCCGTGTAGCTACACCGGCGGCAAACGAATGGACGACAACACGCATGCGTGGCTGCCGACGCCGATAGCTCATCTAAACTTCTCAACCCACTTATTTTAACATGGCTTCCAGCGTTGTCCGCAGCATACTGGTCCCAGCAATGGCACTGATAGCAGAGGCGGTATTTGGCAGCGTCGCTCACACACTTTCAGCCCACGCAAGCTGCTGGAAAAGTGTCGCAGTCGCAAGTGACAATTTTTCTTTTCTAATATTTTTACATCGGTTTGCTAACAACGCGTCATTGCCGAGACCAGTACGCTGCGAACAACGCTGGAAGCCACGTTAAAAGAAGTGGGTTGAGAAGTATAGAGGGGCTATCGGTGTCGGCAGGCACGCATGCGTGTGTCGTCCATTCGTTTGCTGCCGGTGCAGCTACATTGTACTCCTATGCGGTTTGGCCACAGCTCCCATGCTCCAATTACGTGTGACGGCAACTGTACATGCATGTGCAGATGCACTGAAACTTCTTTTCATAAACATAAGACAGATAATAAATCTGTTTTTGAGAGAACATAATTCCAATTACCGATTCTTTTCACAACACATCACGACCCCCCATGAAAAGAAGAATCGCAATACCCCTCCTTGAAGGTAATCAATGGCATGCGACTGTACTCTGCTCTCTGCACAACCACCACATTCTCTTATGCATAGTAGGGTCATGGTACTGCTCATCAATTGAGGTGTGATTGAGTCTCTCGCTAAGAGGAAGTAGGTCATGATTACATTTCCCCTTCATCAGAAACAGAAAAGCTGCTTTGGCTAAAAATTGAACTCATGCTTGTGTTCACAAAAACAGCATCGTAACCTTAGCTGCCACTGCTGGGGCAGTATTGACAACCATGAATGGTAAGTGTTTTTATAAAATGCCCAGGACAATAAGGGGGATCTTGTCTCAGCTAACAAAGCCTGGATGTGAATTTTTAAAAATTTAACACAGTGCAAATTTTGTTATGTAAAAGCATCACAGTGTTCAGCGAGCAATTACCTGCACGGTCAATTTCTCCTGGGCTGATAGCTTCCTGAAGAAGAATGTGCACTGCTTCCGACAACTTCGACAGGTGGCGCCAATACTCCAGTGGAAGCACACCATCAAGGCAAGGAAGTGCGTAGTACAGGAGCCAATTCCTCCATTCCGTTGCCTTCCACTGAATGCGCACACCGATCGGTCGGGGTAGCCTTGTCACACAATGAGGAGGGTGAATGCTGAGCAATCGCTGATTGACTTTCTTCAAGGTTGGCGGGTCACCTGCATTGAAAAGTTGAGATAAGTACTATTTGTAATCGCTTTCATTGACATTATAACTGCTTCTTATAAAATCCTGACCAATGAGTGCATCAAAACTATGAATAAATTTCGTTCCAATACACCGCTTAAAACAACTGGCTAGGCTTCGTGCTTGTTATGAAAAAAAAAAAAGAACAGAAGTCACAATACATGTATTGCCATAGATTAAATGTTTGATGCTACTAATGTAAAGCTGGGAACAAATCTGTTTATAGGGACCAGTCACTGCTCACAGGGCGTGACGAATAAGTGCACCCAGCGCCACCCCTCGGAATCTTGAGCAAACTTAGGGTCAGTGGGAGCCAGACGCCGGGTGCGCGTTCATATGTTCGACACCTCTCGGTTGTTTGTTTTTGCGATTCTGCGACTGTTTTTGAAAGGTGTCTCGTGCTCGAAAACTGTTCTGGCAAATAGTTTCCCCACACCTCAAGTGCTTCTGTGCGGTTTCTGCACAATTACAGGGCTAGACTACTAGTTTCGGCCTCACGTGCGCGAGAAGAGGCAGACATTGTACGTTGCCAGGCGCAAGTACGCCGTGAAAGAAATTGACGAGAGAGACATCGTAGCGAACTGACATTTTCAGCAAGGGAAGCGTATCTACAGCGCTTCTTTCCAGGTTTTCGTGTACCACGGCTCCAGCGTATACAAAGGCGCTTCACGACAGGGGCGTGTTTGTGTTGTAGCTGTTTTGGCGCACCCACACTACTGTTACTTTTTCTGTGGCCCTTCTCCAGCTCGGTTGGTGTTGTCAGTGATTAACAACGCATTCTAAACGTTATTAGCTGATGACACAAAGTTAATCCAGTTTCACCCAGTGTGCAACCTGCTGATACAGCAGAGCTGCGTGTTGTCTTACGAAGATTCCGTTTAGTTTCGGCTTCTTTCTTAGAGTAATGTTAGTCGTCTTAGCAGTAAATGTGATTCAATTTGTTCCGGCCATTACGTATTCCCCATAAAAGTATTTCCTCCTCCTCTCCCTCCTCTGCTTAAAAAAATAATCTGAACTTTCAGAGTACCCGAACGCATTAAAGGAGTCAAATAACGCGTTTGATATCTTGCCACGCTCTCGCTTGGAATGCGTGGCCGAACACTGTGCTATTTCGGGAACCAAGTAAGGCAGTAGACGGGACGCTTGTTGACATTGATTTAGCACCACCCGGGAATTGCTGTGAGCATATTCCTGTGCCGCCTTCTGGCCTCCATTCGGTGCCGTGAATGTCGCTAAAAAAAGGGTTACTGCTGAAAAAACAATAGTGGCGGAAGCCGTAATACCTTGTGTTCTGTGAATACTACTGCATGCGATTCACAAATACTGCAGTCTGCGATATGTATGAACCACTGAAAGCAAACGTTTTAGTTTTTCGTACTGCAGAAAGCCATTTCTTGTGACGCTCATTCTCCTACGGCTGCCCGGGAAACCCGGGCTGCCCTTCATGATTTTGGCGGTCCTTCACGCAGCAGATGGGGCGCTGCCACGAATTCTTTCCTGCAGCATTTTGATCCTTTCGGACACTGCAGCTTGCCATTATCACAATGTTTTTTTAAAAAACGTCCGCCACAGAGTGCAGAACCGAACGCAGCGTGCGTGTTTTCACATGCACTGAACGGCTGGTCGCGACCTCCACTGACCCAAAGAGGCGGCGCTGCAATTGCGGCAGTGTCCGGTGCCTATAAATAGCATTCGAATATTTTTTCTGCCTATGCAGATTGCACTTCATGCTACCATATGTTGAACCCATGCATGGTACATACCAATGTAGTATGCTGGTATGCTAGTGGGGTTCCCCTTCATCGGGTTGTAGAACATCAGTTCCGTCACTTGCTTGCACACTCCTTGCAGCACACAGTGCATGTAGTCGACACTTACACCATGGACCAAATTGAAACCTATAAAATGTCAAGCATAGGAACAAAACATTGGAGTCAAGAAGTGTGACCCAACTGTTTGCGAAGGCAACTTGTTCCCTCCAAGAAATAGATCAATACTAAATACCAGAGAAGAAACAAATGAATGTTTAGCAAGGTGCCATTAAAGGAGCCATGAAGACAAAATACAAGTTTGGTTTATTAGAAAGGCTGCTTTGTCCTGATAAAAATGATACCGATTTCATCGCAAACTTCCAAAAAATAACGGAGATATTAAAGAAAACGTGTGGAGCTGTGGCGACTCGCTAGCCGGTTTCCAGCAACTTTTCTATGACGTCACAGAATCTTGTTTGGGCGATTGACGGCGGCCGAACTAATCAATCGCCAGGACACGTGACTGGACGATTGTAGTGGGGCCGTCAGTTCCGTTTGATCGAATCACTCGAATGCTAACGTGCACCTAACCCACTGAAAATTATGTTTTTAGTGCTGGCCCATATGACGTCACTCACGCCGAATACACGTCACTGTGGCGCGAAATTTGAAAGTTCTTAAGTATTTCTTGCATTTTTATCGGTTAAAAAACGTCTTTCGTGGCTGGAATGGAGCTGAGTGAGGTACTGAAGCCTAGCGCCTTAAAGTTAAACAAAGTTGTATTTTCTCTTCATGGACCCTTTAAGTGGGCTTGCAGTTTACTTCATACAGAAATGGGAAATGAGAAGTGATTTTTATTAGTAATTTATTGGCACCTCATTTTGCAACATGGAGAGAAGGGGAAACAGCCCAGACACAAGAAGGCTTGCATTCATTTAATTATCAAGAAGTCTACGCTCTTCTTAGTCTGCTGTCTGCATTTCTCAGTGGCCTGGGTAGGCCCTGACAAAAAAAACCCTTAACCAGTTATACCTATACTAACTTGAAAAAATTACTTTAAAAGGGCACTAACAGCTCAACAATTTTATCTTTTGACTGATTTGGTTTTTCCGATATTATTTATCAACAAGAAAAATGCAATCAAAAATGCCATTTCCCTCCTAATATTTTCCCTGTTGATATGCTATCGACTACAACAACTCCTTGGCGAGTCCACAAGACTAAATCGGCGAAATGTTGGCACGATTAACCTGTACATCCCTTCAGTGAACAAAAAAAAAGACGATGGCAACCATGAAATGGGTGAAAATCACAATTTTGAAAGCTGGGATAGAATAAAAACGCATCGCAAGTCAGTGTAACATCATTACAATAGTTGGGCCAGTGGCTGTAAGTGACTCAACGTTCTCTGTTTTCCCAGTAAACAGGGTAAACGTGCACTCATTAGTAAAATAATGAAGTACATGAGAAAAACTGCGGAATGCAGCCACAAATATGATTTTGACTACTCGACATCAGCATCCTTTCAATGCTCTGATTACTCATTGATCACTGATCAGACTACTATTCGTACGTCGCAGACATCACTGCTGACATGATGTAATTGGAGATTTGAAAGTTGGTCAATAATTAAAATCCCTTTATGGTGAGAATGTCTTTAGAAGCCTGAATGTACTTGAGTGAGTTTAAAAAGGCTAGTTTGTTCAAATAAAACAACAATATATGTTGCTTCATTGTCCCTAAGTAATTTGCCTTCCATCCCTAGAATAAATTTAAGGCCAAATATTTGAAACATGTTCATGGAAAATTCTTAGCTTGTTATGCAAGCAAAGAAGGGGGAAAAAGGTGGACAATATTTCTTTGTCCATACCACCGCAAGATTACAACATAAGGAAAATGTGGAAATGCACATTTGCAGACACTAGCTTTTCAGCACAAAAAGCAGTCAAAAATTATACAGATCCACAGCAATAACAGGGATCACTACACTCCTTGCACCCAGAAATGGGCCAAGTTTTGAAGATGGTGATATGCTTTTGCCCCACAGATGTGCCACGCAAAAGTCTTAAAAGTGTAGTTGCATCTAGATGCACAGTGCTACTGGAAATTGGGAGTAAAATTATTTGCCTTCGTATATGAATATTTTTTTAAACGTCTGGAATGATTTAATCACCCCATGTCGATGACAGGACAGTAAAAATGCAATTGCACTCTAGCATGTACCTTTGGTTTCTTTTTAGATGATGTTCAATCAGTGAACATTACGGATTTATTAGTGGAGTAATCGACTAAAGGAATTAACTAATGAGGCTAAACATTTTTAAATGTGATCCAGCCAAGTCTGCAGGAAGCTCCATACAGTAGACAATTTCACAAAACACCCGGTACAGCACTCACCTCGCAGATTCATCAAGGCTGATGGTCCATTGAAGCCGTTGAACCTTTCATCTTGAACAAAGGCCATGTGCATGTCGCGCACAACTCCAAGATGTGTTCTAGGTTCTGTTCGTTGGCTGGTGTAGCGCAAGCTGCCTGGAAGTGAGAATAATTTGCTTGACACATTTCAAATTGCATTTCAGTGTTGATAGCTACTTGCAAAAACGCATGGCATATAGGCAACAGGAGAAAGTGGGGAAAAGTGAACAAGCATGTACTGGGAGTGTATAGTTCCCAGCAACAGTAGCTGCTGAAAACACATACCTGTATAAAAGACCCCTTTTTACACTTCTGGAAAGTAGCAAAATTCACCTGCTCTCAGGGGCTGCTCTGCTAATGTCAGATCTATAGTATAGCTTGGGACGCAGCCAGAGGGGGGTTTTGAACCCCCTTTGAAATTTTTTTCCACGCAGGGTGTAAGCTAGGCTTGGAGTTTCTTCGGCAAAACTCCGCTATTCCAATTTTCCAATAACTCGTAAGCCCCTGCGAAAAGAATATTCGGGCTACGGCCCTGCATGTACCAGTTGATTTTGCAATAGCATTTGTAGTGAAGAATGCAACCAAACAACAAATGTAAGCTGAAGTAAAAATGAGAGAAGCCCTCTGTACGAGTGATTTACTCACCCTGACTTGTGCTCGTATTTGTAGCTTCATTGTGCTCCTCATATTAAACACATTCCAACTAGCCACATTACTTTGCTTATGCAAACATGCCTGCCAATGCAATGTGGCAGTTCAGCTACCCCTCCTAAGTTGTGTTTTTCAGTAGAGCAGGACCAATTTCAATAGCGAAAATGGAGACTGTAGTGTTACAACGACTTGCGCTCCCTAATTGAAGGTTTAGAGAACTCACACTTAGCAAATTTTAAAAAAAAAAAAAAAACTTCTCCTGGCACAGTCACATTCCATGCTGCACTGAGTTTAGTGGCCTTTTAGCATTGAGTATTACTGTCAGCTGTTTTCATGGCAATTCACCACAGTAAAACAAAAAGGTAGCGCCACGCAAAATCTAAATGGGAAATAAAAAAACGGCTTTATTATTTAAATACTCTGGCCCTACTTCATATCTGAACAAAATTTCTGCAAGCAAAGGTTACTGCAACAGTATTCTGTCTAACCCCATTTCCTTTTTAGCTTTCTCAAACGGTGTAGCGGAGCACCTTTAAAGGGTAACCACATGAAGCGACAGCGACGAGCACCGTGAAAAATGTAACTCAATAGGTACAGCACACAGGCAGTGTGGGCGACAGCACCAAGTGAAAAGAATTAACACAGTTCTGCTAATGCTCTCTGTCACTGTTGCTCATTTGTGGGCTGCTTCTGGCAGGCTAAACGTCGCTGTCGTCACCCCCAGTGCCCTTTGCATAATTTTCTAGCTCACCACTTGCCAACACTGCTTGTTTGCTGTACCGATTGGTGTTGGCTGTACCCACTGAGTTGTGTGTTTTTTGCATTGCTCATCGCCGTAGCTGCGTGTGGTTACCCCTTTAGAGTGAAATAAGATTCAGCAATGCAGGTCTGTAGTTAACCTGCAATGAAATTTACACAACATTGTGATAAATTTGAGTGCCACGACAATACCACACTTGGAACTAAGTAATGAATGCTGGCAAACCAATTACCTCCACTGCGGGTAGTCGACGTGAAGCACCGAGGGCAGCCGTGGCAACCGTTGTGAAGAATCATATTCATTACAGCTGCCCGTGCCGGTGCATCCACAGCACAACACAGTACGAACACTCTAGAACAGTGCACAGAACCTTCGTGCTCCCACACAATCGGTGTCATGGCTGAGATTTCGTCCGTGAACCTTGACAGAAAGGTTTGCATTTCGGGGTGTCCGGGCCCAAACCAAAGTCCAGCCAGCACGGGATGTTTAAATCGCACACTCGGTGGGAGTTCATTTAGAGTGAACTGTAGGGGCCACATGGATGTTTTTGAGGACTTGAAGACAGGGCTTCCATCAGTGTTGATAGTAAGGGTGAGATCATCCACACCTAATTTTTCATTTTCCCTCAACTCACGGAATGCTGCACCACTTACAATGTCTGTGACTTCATCGCCGCATTGTTCACTTCGCAATGCAAGGCCTTCTGCGAGGCTGTCCTTGGTGTTTTGCACCAATGTACTCAGCTGCTTTCGCACGTTCAAAGTGATGAAAAAGTTTGATTTGTTACGGGCACTGGCCACCGAAACTTTTCTGTCACAAACTTCGCAGAGTCCATCACCGTTCTCAACTTTCAGCACGTCTCCACACTGCTCACAGCGATACCAGTAGCGAACTACATCCTCCTTTTGTGCTGACCACAGCTTTCGGAACATATATTCGCTCCGTGGTAACACCTCCATTCCTGCAATACTGTTGACTAGTTTTGCCAGGTCACCCAATGCCGACCACGTTAAGCCGTGCGCAATCGCGAAAGACATGGCCATAGCGGCAGCACCTGCTTTTGAAGTGCCAAGGTTAGGCAGCTTTTCAGTGCTTAGCTTAGAGAACGACGATGAAAGGATTTCTTCCTCGGTTAGAGGTGGTAGTGAGGCGCCGGCGGTACCGCTGCTGAAGTGCCAATCTGCATCGTCAAGATCCTCGTCGTCGAGGCTCTCGTAGTCCGGATCACCGTGTTCTAATCCCTGATCGTCGACATCGTCGCAGTGCGGATTCTCGCCGTCGGGGCTCTTGTAGTCCGAATGACCGTGTTCGAGTCCCTGATCGTCGAGATCGTAGCAGTGCGGATCCTCGCCGTCGGGGCTCTCGTAGTCCGGTTCACCGAGTTCAAATCCCTGATCGTCGACATCGTCGCAGTGGGGATTCTCGCCGTCGGGGCTCTCGTAGTCCGAATGACCGTGTTCGAGTCCCTGATCGTCGAGGTCGTCGCAGTGCGGATTCTCGCCGTCGAGGCTCTCGTAGTCCAGATGACCATGTTCCAGTCCCTGACCGTCGAGATCGTCGCAGTGCGGATCCTCGCCGTCATCACGAAAATTTTGCATCGTGTCGTCAAAGGCACGATTTGTGGAATCTTCAGATGCATCGTCCAGCCGTGCGGAGAGATCATCCCGGGAAGTGGCCGATCGTGCCACATCGCTTGCGGCAACGGTAGATGGCCCCGAATCGTCAGTTGGCGCAGTTTCCAGGGCGTGCTGCAGCCGCTGCTTCTTCGAGCGCGCATACCAAGTCGACTTGGGCACAGTGAACTCACTGTTTTCGTGCAAGTACTTTTTGCGCGACTTTCGTTTGGGAGCGCTCGCCATATCCGGAGCGTCGACTATGGCGAGGGCAACTCCGTGAAAGTTGTCGCGTGGGAAAACCAGGAAAACGCTAGGCTTTCATTATCACCTGGATTGGGGTGCCCAGAGAACAGTAAAAGTAAAGCGTGGCTAGGAGGCGGTGCCGTGCCACGGTGCCTACTCAAGCCATAAACGTTGACTCAAGCTGCATCGATAGACGGGGCGCACACTAATTTACCGCAGTTCGCACCGTCTTAATAGCGTTTTCAATTTCAGGTTACGATGTTCTCACGCACGGAGTAGTCTAACGTAACTCAAAACATAGGTAAAAGTTCCGTCGCGCGTAACTTTAATATCTAGGTTAGAAATTATGTCGGACGAAACCTAGAAAAGTGGATGCTACCATTCATATGAAAAAAATCTGATACTAATTTCTAGAACTAGTTCTCGGTTCTGCTGGTCGTAGCTAATTTTTTACTGTATAATGCAGCTCCAATTTCATTTTCGGGTTGCGGCGGACGTATCTTTAATTGTGGGAAAGGGTGTCAGACGTATATTTAATAAACAGTTTCGGTTACGCCGGGTGGCGTAATATTTGGCACTGCGTTTTTTCCAATGCCTCCCATTGGTTTTTTCTGTGGTTTTTTCTTATCCTAGACTGCATAGAGCTATAATTATATAAAACTCTGCCCTTGAGTTTTGACTGCAGACAAATACGAGCAGCAGAATGTAACTTCTTCGTATTGGTGTGTGCTGTGCTACCACCTTGCGCTAAGTGATGATGTAATATCTTCATGAGAAAGAAAAAGAACACAGTGCAAATTCAGTGGTATGTAAAATAAGCAATAAAATGCGCTATGACATTTTATGTAGATACTGCGCTGGGCGCGATGTATTTATTTCATTCGTGTGCATCACGGCGCAATGACTACGGACACTAATTTTTACTCTGTGGCTCTAACTACAAGCTAAAATGAGCAAAATCGCTCACACAATGCAGGCAAACAAGTGTATTATAGTGCCCCTACGTGTCTCGTGCGTCTGACTGTGTGGTACTTTTTTTCTTTGCCTTACTTTCCACCGCAGCTTTAGTAAACTCATTCACAGTCGTCCACAGGCTTATCCGGCACATCAGGTTCGACCTTGGTGTGGAATATCTGAAGGTTCCAGGAAAAAATAATTCAAGCGATTGGGGGGACTTAAGTGCCCCCTTACACTTGGAAGAAATGCAGAATTACGGAATAAATTAATTAGCTTCATTACACCAAAGCAGGAAGACACGATAAGTGAATTTGAAGCACTGCCACAGTGGACGACTGTACCTTAGCTAGCTTTCCTCCCGAAATTTACGTCTCTTTTCCCAGAGTGTGTGCCCCGGCTGCACTATTTTTATACTGAAGGCACAACTTCTTTGTTGAAGCTGCCCAGGAGATTCGGAACCATTGCATTTTCTGGCCATGCAAGCTTGCGCAGTGATGCCCGCGATAAGAACGGCCGCGGTTTTAAATCGCTCGGTGCACGAATGCGTAGTTATGGACGTGTACTACAAACAGTTCACGGTGTTATAACAGAACCTAACAGAGATATATGCTTTATAGCCCGACCTTTTATCGATCCATGAAATTCCTGTGGTCCACGTACGCCCACAGGAAGTTCTTTTCATAGGAGAGTCCTTTTCATAAGCTTTAAAATTTACAAGTCCAATACGTCCGTGTGACATCTATCTACCTCCCTTCAGTGATAAAGTTCGAGCACGTTAACCCTGGCTGCTCAACCGAATTCCAAAGGCGGGCTCGTTTCCGTTTGTGGGAACAGGACCGGGTTTAGGTGAGGCTGCTAAAACCTAGGCGTCATTCCATGCTGATTTCAAAACCTGTATCAACCTCAGTCATGACATATTAAGACAGCAGAGCGTACAGCCGGCGTGAACACCATCCTCCTGGTCAGAAAAATAAGTGCTGGAAGAGAAAACACGTAGTGCAGACGCAAAAATATACCGCTTTAGAACAAAATTATGGTACAGAGACAGAATCGAAGAATGACGCATACACTACACTTACAAATGAAGTTAATTCGTAGAAAGCACACACAAATGTAGTAAATTTCGTGCTTTTCCAGTAAAGTTCCTTACTGTGCTCGCCTTCAGAAAAATGTAACTAAAAATGTATGTCAATATTCGGCTGCCGACATAAAAATCTAAATAAGTAGGCCTAATGATGCATCAGACCACATATGCAGGTCTTCATTTCTTTACGTTGTTTAGTACAATTAAAGAGAAAAAAATAGAACCAAGTAGTGTGAGGAACGGCTCGAAGTTTAAACTTCTTCCGTACCGAAGTTAAAACCATAAAACTTGGTTAATAAATCTGGTAAATGACTAGCTTGTAGCGCCGCAGGGTGCAATTTTTGTAGCGTAGTGCCAGACCTGGACTTCTTTATTGGTTTTGTCCCTTTTTGTGCATCGTTTGTGTCGTGCTTTGTTGACGCCTGTGAAGGCTATGTCAGTGTGAAAACGTGCTTTTTGTCGACGCGCACGAAATGTACGCCTGCGTACAGTATCAGCAAGATCAACAGCGTGCTGTCTTGCCAGTCACCCTAATAAAGGATTTCAATCCGAAGAGCGTGCAGGACTTTAGACGACAGACAGTCGTACAGGCATACTGGATTAGCGAAACCGGGGACTGTGAAAATTTTTACCCCGCCAACGTCACAGCCCTATCAGGTGAGAGTACCAGCATCTTACGTAGCATTTCTGGGTGCACCGTAGGATTTACGTAGCGTTTGTGGTTGACGTCGTTTCTTATGTTTGTCTGTAACATTGCCTAAAGCTCTGGAACGATCCAGCAGTGGATGTCGGCGTCGTGCTCGGCATGCAGTACAAGCCCAGAAATTCACTCATGTGGCGTACATGGTGTTACAACAATAAATGATCTTATTTAAATCATTGTATTGGAGAATCCGCATGTAAGGCACAAAAAGTTCAAAATTCCTGTGTAAAGGTCGCATTTTATCGTTTCTTCTGTTTGAAAAAAACAGAAGTGGCAGCAACGTCCTGTGTGTCTAGCAGCAAATTTAAAAACTTTTTGCCTACCCTGAATGATATTCTTAAATGCGCACCCATGTAAAAATTAAAACAGGCCGATTCAGCACCGAGGGACAAAACCAGGTTTTTATTCGTTTGCAAAAAAAAAAAAAAAAAAAAGGGACATTGCTGTGGCTTGCATTAAAAAATAAAAATATATATATCACGTAATGCGACCTTCGTGCAAAGTTTGAGCATAATTGCCCTGCCATTTTTCCAGGTTTGGGACCTTAGCGCACACGCTTGTCTGTTACACACTGGATAGTACAGCCTGCCATTAGATTCCAGCCCGCCTAACTTGTAATTCGTTAGGAAGAAGTTATGCAATGAATTATGCTTTTTTTGTATGTGTCACCTGTTTACTGAGAAACATCTGCTTTACTTCGTCTACTAGACTCACTGCAGGGCATAACGAAACAACTCAAAAGCTCGAGGTCGGCTGTTCCAAGGATCATCATGGCAAAGCTGAGCAAGACTGCCGCGGTGAGATTCCTTCTTTCCTAATTTTGTGTCATGTTATGCAGCATAAGCCGATGTTTGCTTCTACAGTCCAGCAGCTGAGCACAGTCCGAAATCGTTTTGTTTACTCATCACAGTGATTTGCATACTGGCCATTTTGTTCACGAGAAGGCCCGTTGTGCCAATACTTCGTAAATCACCAATAATGGAGATTTTGAGACTTGTTCATCGAATGCTTAGTCTGCTGCTATCAGTAACTTTCACCTGCCCTCTTTGCACGGGTAGCAGCTGCTTTGCAGGCAGTGTGATAAGCGAAGGAAAAAATCAGGGCCAGCGTTCTGCTCTTGGAACAGCCTAGCAGATAACGGCTGCCGCAGCCAGTGCTTTGTGTGCATGCGGCTACTCTCGCTGAGTTAGCCATTTCACTCCGTCATACGGCGCCGATGAAAAGAATGGTCGACACTCAAAATTCGGCGGGTGTACAACACAATGGCAGTGCCCCTACTGGAAATAAGTCAGCAGTGTCATTGCAGACACTATTTAGGTGGCCATGAAGCAGAGTGGGAATTTTTTGAGGCACGCCTGAAAGTTATTTCAGGGTTTTTTGAGTCCATGCTGCAGGTACTACAACAAGTTATGGGTGTTAATGAAAATTTTATAGGCTTTCAGCTGCATCATGCGAGTAAATTTGTGAACTGAAGGAACCTTTTTTTTGTTTATGCTTTGCTTTCTTTCTACCTCTTCCTTTCAATACCTAAATTCAATACTTGAAGCAGCGTACTGTAATGTGAAACTAACCCAGAACTCGGGAAAAACATTAGGAAAAAAAACAAAACAAAATATGTGAAAGTTACTACATCTGTTTGATCAGCTGCTTGTCAGCTAGTTTCTTGGCCAACAAGTCCTTCGCATAAGGGTGCACTATAACATGGCAGTAAACCTAAGATGTGAATTCCCTTTTCTGCGGTATCGAAATCAGGCAAGCCACCACTACCAGGTAATGGTGATTCGCTTGACCCGCTGCTTGCACGTCCTGGCAATTTTTGACCCTGACTGTACGAGACGCAGTTCTCAGCTGAGGGAAACTTCCACTTCAATATGTAAAGATTGCATTGTGGCTAATGTTAACTGCATTTATTTTTTAAGGCACCCCAAAGCCTTTCCGAAAGAGAAAGCAGGATGAAGAAGAGGAAGGCTTCTAGAAAGGAGCTTGGAAGCATAATCAAAGCCTTTAAGGGATGCGATGGTGCAGAGCTGGTGAGTTGAGTACCGTTTTTGCCCCCGGACAGTACATATGTTCATTTTCTGGTTTGCTTCGGTTCTGCAGTGTTACGTTTCGAAGCTGTGTGCCATTATATAAAAGTAACTCAAAATGTAAAGTTCCAACCATATGGTGAGATTTTGCAAGTGAAACAGGGAGCGATGTGACGACCTACTTCTTGCTGTGGAAGGGATTGCGCATTACACCTGGCTTGCTTCTGGATCACCAGAAACATGGCCCATCGTTAGGCAGCGGCCTTAGTAGCTAGCCAGTAAGAGCCATGCACAACTTGCGGCTTAGATAAAAAATGAGAAAGGGGGGCACGGTAGTATGTATCCCAAAGAAGGAAAACCTGCAGCCTTTTCCAATTTGTTTAAATCTCTTTTTTGTGATAAATAGATAAATAGTGATAAATAGACATTACTTAACCAGTATGAAATGTTCACTAACCGAAATGAAGTATTCACATTTCGAAATTTAAATATTCATGCACTTCCATTTCAGTTGCCTGAGCCAATTCCTCAGGTGGACAGGGAGGCCAGTGCGAAGCTGGGAGAGATGAAGTCAGAACTCCAAAAAAAAACACACAAATAAAAGAGCTGGAAGAAAAATGTGGAAACATGGAAAAAAAACTGAACGAGCAACAGGATACAATCCTGAAGTTAGAAGAAAAGCTCGCTGAAACACAAGAACGCAACAACAGATTGTGCGATGTGCTTGTAGAGAAGATTGGTGAGTGGCAACATTGCTTGCATGTTTTTTGAAGGAGCAAAGCTGAAAGTGACATCGCTTGGTTTGCACTAACAATATCAAATATTTTGTTATAAAATATAAATAAAAGGTATCCCATCGTTAAGGCTGGCGTGGAAACCGTAGTCATTGCAACCAGCGAAAATAATTAAAAGCGGTAGAAATGAATACTAATATTAATAGTTTTATTTCTACTCAGATCGCGCAGAGACAGGCGCAGAGCGCTGCAAAAAGCGCCCATGTCAACGTACCCCATTCCGAAACTTAGAAGCGTCCAACAACTTTATGTAGCCGTTAGTGCATTTAAGAAGAAATGAATTCTAATAATAGCATGTTTATTCAAACTCAGATCGGATGGAGCCAAGCGTAGATCGCTGCAAAAAGCGCTCATGTCATTGTAGCCTGTACCCTAACTTTAGAAGCGTCCGACAAGTTTACGTACCCGTTATTGCATCTAAGAACCCAGCCCATTTGTCTGGACTTTGTTTCACCGCAGATATCCGCTCACAAAATAACCAGAACATTCACAACACCGAAGCAAACACGGCAAAAGCAACGGAAGGCTGCGTAGTCCAATGCACCGGCTCACTCCACTCTGACACTGTGCTGGTCAAGGGAGGTAGGATAACTGGGAGTAATGCTTTGGAAAGTCAAAGTTTGTCTTTGTAATAAGTAGGGTTAAATTAACGCTGAATGATGCAATTTTTAGGTCTCAATTTAAAAGGGCCAAGAAGACGAAATAAAAGTTTGGTTCTTTTAAAAAGACTGCTTTGTCTTGACATCAGTAGTACCATCAAATAATCAAGATATTAAAGGAAAAAATATAAAGCAATGGTGACTCACCAGCCATTTTCGGGCGGATTCTCAATCTTGTCGCACAATCTTGTTTATGCATTTGCAGCCGCTTACCTAAGCCACTGCCAAGAAATATGAGTGGGTGCTTGTAGTGGGTCCTCTAGTTTTGTTTAATCATATCATTAAAATGGTAACGTGCTCTTAACCCAGGGATAACTTTTCATGCTTGCTCATAATATGTCATTCCTGCACATGTTACGTGACTGTAGCACACAATTTTAATGTAATATCTTGCATAGTTCCCATGAAAAAGCTGGAGTGGGGCCAAGTGGGTTACCAAAGGCAATTACTTATTTTAAATTGGACAAATCTGTGCTTTGCCTTCATGCATAGCACTCCGACCTAACAATGCAGGCAAACTTTTCACACTTTTGTGTCGCTTGGATGCAACCCTGTGCTGTGTGTTCCCTTTGTGTTCAGTGAGAGTTGCCCGTCCCCTAACTTCGCGAGTTCTCAGTGTTCAGGAACTGGTCGAGAGTGGCCGTCAGTGTCTTCTGATTTCCGGTTGTGAAAATTGAGTTCATGTTATGATCGAGTGAGTATGAGAAGGCATTCATAAAAAAAGCAGAAGAAATGTGACGAACTTGTGTTGGCCACAAGTGCAATTATATTTGTTTATGCTTTTGCAGAAGTTGCCCGGACCAACCCAGCCCCGCATAAAGTTCTTGCGGAATTTGTTCCCGAACATGTGGCCCCAGGTTAGTGCCCTTTTGTGTTTTTTTTTTGTGCTTTGTTGTTTTGTTAATAAGATTTATAGCCACGACACTTTGGTGTAGCTTAAGAAAAGTGGGAAAAAGTGTGCTACTTTGGTGTAGCTTAAGAAAAGTGGGAAAAATCTTATAAAAAGAACCATAATAAAAATATAACATCCAACTGAAATATGGCCGTATGCCTAAGAAGGAAGCCTATACAGCTTCCTCAAAAAACAGAGGTTGTAAAAAAAATTTGCCTTGGACCAACCGGTATTTAGGGACTCAGTCACTCTACCAGCTAACCTAGGCAGTTACCTAGCCGTATGTAGCATGCTTGAATTCAAGTGTCATTTAAGGTAAGAGATAGGTGAACTTTCACCGGCCTTGAATTTCCCCTAGGTTGGCTGACCAGCATTCGTGCTTTACTTAAATGAAATAAAATCTGAGGTTTGACCAAATTTCGTCTTTTAGGGACTAGGAGTCACAGAAAAAAGAAAAAAAAGCACAGATCAAAGGTTGTTCATCCAAAAAGATACACTTTGGCTTCAGTACAGAAGTCTTGTTTTTAACCTTTTAAGCATGTGGACTACTCTACAAAGTGTAACCGGCAGATTTTTTTTTGCGCTATGTTAGAATGGCCGATTAAGTTGTCAAGCTACAAATGGCTAGCTTCCTCCTTGTATTGTTTGGTTGAGTGACTGCCCTAGGTATGTATTAGTCCTGGTTTGTATTCTAAATCGGGATAAATTTTCGGTCATCCGCAAAGTTTTCTTAGGAGGCTGCAGAGCTTCCCATTTTAGCTGTACGGCTGCATTTCAAATACGTGTCAAGTTTTCCTTTGCAGAGGCTTACTCTACTTTGGGGGCGTTCCCTAAGTGGGTATCCACGGGCTCTACTCTGCTTACCAGGAAACGCAGTCATGTACAGTGCGGTCCACTGTTAGAAACGGCGAGCGCGTGGATGCTGTGCTCCACGAAGCGTCGGCGCCGAGAAGTGGCGAGAATCGGAGACAGCCGGCACATGTGCACTGACCGCACGAGGCGGGAGCAGCCGCTCTGTCGTCTGCTACAGCGCTCCGCTGCGCCGGTCAGCTTGGAATAGCTGAGGGATTTCGCACTCGAAGGATCTGAGCAACCGGGCGAAGCGCCGCAGCAGATGACAGAGCGGCTTCTCCCGCCTCGTGCGGTCAGTGGATTCTCTCCACTTCTCGGCGCCGACGCTTCGTGGAGCGCAGCATCCATGCACTCGCTGTTTCCCTTTAACAGTGGACCGCACTGTACTGTGCATGTAGTCATGTAGCCTGCGTAGAAAGGTTATGGAGTTCATGGCCTTTGGTACATGCTGGCTAGCAACCACTGCGGGTTCACAATAAGACAGTTCTGCCTAACCCTGTGGTGTCTCCTGACTGTCACTGCAGGTGTAAGTGTTCTTACTTGGCGTAGCACCATGCTTACATACTTAGTGCGTCTTTGGCTATTCCTAATACACGCAACTGACAGCAGTGTTGGTAATGAACAGGGCATGTAACACCAGAAGGGAAGTTCCTAGCATGCAAATGATACTTCAAAGCTCACAGTGGCTGTTTCTCGTGTGGTGGAAAAGCTTACAGAAAGTCAGTGGTGCTTGTTTTTCACCTGCATTAACTTTTACGCGGTAATGCCATAGTTCTTGCTGTAGCCGCAGAAGCAGTGCACTCACGAAGAATGTATAACACTTGGTGAAATTTTCTTTTTATACAGGTACTGAGCTGAGCTATTACGAGGTGCTGGCACATGGCCCCTCAGAAGGCAAGCGTACTTCATATAAATTTTCCGTATTTCTGTATTGGTTATCATGCAAATCCTGTATGCTTGTGTGGTTTCTTTGGCTATGTTGTGGCTTGTAGTTGGCTGATGATAGGCGACATATTTTCGTAACCACTGTGAAGTGTATTAAATTTCACAAAGAGCCCTTTCCAAATTTTTTTTAAAGAAACGTAATGCTGATTTTTTTAGATTTGCAAATTTAATAAGTGCCTGATATGAAGTGGGTGCTACATAATCTCGAACAGTCAGCAGCAAGCTTGGCACTTGCTGGATATTCTAAACCTGTAACAATAGGGTGTAACTTTTGGGCACTTGTTGGAAACAGCTTGGCCTGTATTGATGGATTAGGGTGCCGAGAGCCAAAATACACCATTCTCGCAACTAGCGATTGCTTAATAAGGCAGAAAATGCTTAAAAATTGAAAACAGAGGAAAACGCCCCGTACGCTTTTGGGTACTACGGAAGTAGCAAAGTCAATATTCTACGGCAGAGAGCGCCCTAGCTTATGCAAGCAGTATACCTGGCAGGAAGAAGCCTAAGACCCTTCATTACAACAGGAAAAAGGAACAAGATGCACTGCAGTGGTTAAGCGACCCGCCTGACCATGTAGTCACCCGTTCTTTGCGTGCAGGGGAGGAGGAGTAAAAGGTTAAGTAACACTTTATTTAAAAAAATCATACTATCGGTAAAACGTGCTTGGTTTGAACATAATCGCCTGTGAGATGAGCTTACTGCGAGTGGTTAGCTGACCTTTCTGTCCCTGGGCTTTTCTGTTCTCGTCAAGCCACCGTTAATAATCTGTAAAACTTGTGTTTCTTTGCCCTTGTTATGTTTGAGCCAGGGGGAACACGGGCAACGACTACTGGACATGGGTTCCGTGAATAGCATTTATTTCATGCTAGGTTCGCGTTGCACGAGAGAAGGAATGCGATGGCTGTGATCTCCAGATGAGGTGAAGTGAAGGCGCCCTTCTGATTGGCGCCAGCCGGGAGCCGGGGACACTGCTCTTGACATTCGAATCAGCACTTGTTGTTTCAAAAGCGGCTTTGCCACAGCCCTCAGTGCTCACAGCTGGCTTGATGGAGTCTGGAAATGTGGAGTAGGCGGGCACACTGGCCGCCCGAGCATGTAAAAGTGTTTCTTATTCTGTCGGTGAAAAATCGTAAACGTCCAGACCAGCCTTCGTGGCCCGAGAAATGCTGCCGTAGTTCGCTATGGCTTGAAGACGACGTAAAAGACGACGTAAAAGCTACTGTTGCGAGTGTTTACACTGTGGACCGCACTGGCGCTGCCAATGCTTCGCTCTTAGTTTTTGATGCAATGGCTACATCATGAGAAAATGAATGGGAAGCGGGTCACAGGTGCTTCTTGTTTGCTTACTTATTTCTCTGCCAATAACGCATTGTCGCTAGTCAAAGAAACGCTGAGAGAGCTAAGAAGCCTATGATTTTTCAGTCAAGATTTCACTCTGCCTTTAGTGTCCCTTTAAGGGAAGTTCGGCTGAGCAGTTAGTATTATGCCGCACAGTAAGAATGGGGTAAAAAGTTTTTCTGCATCATGTGTTACAGTGGTGTGTCATTTTCAGGAGAAAATGCTGTCCTAAACATTGTTGGGGCTGAAGCAGGACATACCAGCCCGGCCACTGAGAATGGTGAGATCATTTTAGCTAATTGTATGGTGTGTAATTTCAACTTTTCATTACATATCAACTATTGATAAGTGCAACTTTACTGTTTCTTCATGTGTTCCATTTAATGTGATTGATGTGTTCAGGTTCCAGCCAGGACTCTGACAAACCAGAAGAGGAGGACCTGCCTCTTTTTGCTGTAGTGAATGGAGAGGTAAGTTTAACTGAAGCTGTGAGAGCAGCCTCATAATTTTATAGCTTCTTGCATATTAAACTGTTGTGTGACTTCTGTTTCTGTAGCAAAATTAAAAACTTCAGATAATAGTGTGGGCACCTTTGCTGGTGGGAAAATAACAAGAGGGCATAATTAGTTTGAAAAGTACCAGAGAAGCTTGCATTAACTAAAATTATGGAGGTCACTGGTGCTTAAAACAAGTGAGGAAAGTATTCGACCAGCTTGGAGACCTAAATTATCTCGTGTGTTAGTGGCGCCACTGTGATGAGTGGCTTGGAGGGGGCACGGTGAAAGTAGTGAAAGAAGATTTCACATCGCGGGAGACACCAAGCGGCCGCTGGGAAAAAGACACCACCAAGAAGAGGACGACGAAGGCGTGGTGCGTTCACCTAGGCGAGCCGCCGTCTGGGTGTGGCTACCTGCTCGGGCACGAGTGATCACAAGGCCGTGCCGCGTCGTCCCGTTGCGGCTCGAGCCAGGGCTCCTGCTGCTGTGAGACCGACGCTCGTGGTGCGTCAGCGGCCCCATGCTCCTGCTCGGACCGCCGGTTTGGTTGGTCGCGGAGGGTTCCGGAGCGTCTCACACCAGCTCGCTGGTGACCTGCCTGTGAAGTGGTCGGGCAAGTTCTGCGACCCTCACCATCAACGACCACTGCGCTCTAACAAGACATACCTGTGAGCTGTGCTATACGTAACTGTTTTGCGGGCCTAGTGCCAGCCAGTGCCGCGGAAAGCTAACTGAACCCGCTTTCTGAACATTAATTTTGAGTTACCACCATTTTCTTTGAGTGGCTGAATATGCTGTAAATACACTTCGTGCTGTGTGTGTGTCCGGCATTCCTCTCACTGAGTTTTGCACGATCCTGGCAGGCTCGCCACTTTTGTTACGCTAGGATCGTGCAGAACTCAGTGAGAGGAATGCCGGACGCACACACAGCACGAAGTGTATTTACAACATATTCAGCCACTCAAAGAAAATGGTTTTAACTCAAAATTAATGTTCAGAAAGCGGGTTCAGTTAGCTTTCCGCGGCACTGGCTGGCACTAGGCCCGCAAAACAGCTACGTATAGCACAGCTCACAGGTATGTCTTGCTAGAGCGCAGTGGTCGTCGATGGTGAGGGTCGCAGAACTTGGCCGACCACTTCACAGGCAGGTCACCAGCAAGCTGGTGTGAGACGCTCCGGAACCCTCCGCGACCAAACAAACCGGCGGTCCGAGCAGGAGCATGGGGCCGCTGACGCACCACGAGCGTCGGTCTCACAGCAGCAGGAGCCCTGGCTCGAGCCGGAACGGGACGACGCGGCACGGCCTTGTGATCCCTCGTGCCCGAGCAGGTAGCCACACCCAGACGGCGGCTCGCCTTGGTGAACGCACCACGCCTTCGTCTTCCTCTTCTCGGTGGTGTCTTTTTCCCAGCGGCCGCTTGGTGTCTCCCGTGATGTGAAATCTTCTTTCACTACTTTCACCGTGCCCCCTCCGAGCCACTCATCACAGCCACGATGAGAATTGTCAGTGTGTCAGTGTAGGCTAGTTTCTAATTATTGCAAAACATTATTAGCATGCTATGGATTGGAACGGAAGAATCACAAACTAGTGGTTATCTTGTGTTTTTCCATCCCATTCTGTAGTGTGCTAATCATATTTCATGATGAAAATTGGTATCATTAGCCCTAGATACATCGGCTCGACGAGGGAGGGTAAAGTCGACTGATGGGTTTAGCTTACTTTGACCCCTCCCGCATTTATACGAACTCCATCCAAAGAATTGAGGTGAGATGACTGAAGGGTTTCTAAGAAAGGAACTGATCAGCACCTCATGGCCCGCCAACTCAGCCAGATGAGAAAGTCGACCCACCCCCTGCCTGCGGGTTTAACAGACTCACTCCAACGGCTTTTTGACTCACCTTGCTTCCTTGAATTGAGTCAAAAACCTTTTTTTCTCAACTGCCTTTCATTGAGTCCATGTATACAGGGCTGTTGGCATAATGATGGCTAAGGTACATGTCACTGTAACTCTGCAAACATTAAAGCTATGAACCTGTGCTCAGTTAATGAATCACCGCAAAAAGATTGCTATACCAAGGTTTTTTTTTTTAGCAGGAAGCATGTTTGTAACAACAGATGTGGCACAAGACCTGCCTATTTATGTTGTTACCTAGCAGTGCTGCTGTGGTGCTGGAAAAATTGTCATGCTGTAACTGTGTTGTGACAGATTAGCAATGTGAAAAAAAAGGCCAATAAGCACATCAGTTAAAGGGCTAGGTTGTAATGGCTAGATCATTCGTGATTTAAATACTAAATTTTAAACCATGTAAGCCTAACTTATTAAAAACTTGTGTGTCCACATTCAGGCCAGCCTCTACTACACTCAAATTTTCGACAGCATGAAAACGATGTCAGCTAACAGTGCACATAAAGAGAGTGCAAAATGCAAAATACTGCGTTTCAAACATGAACACACACATCGCAAATGGCTTGTACAATTGGCATTTTCGGAAACGAAACTGAATAAAAAATGCAGCCATTGACGGTTGCCAGAGGTGATAAATGTAATGGACCTGAAGCGGCCACGCCAGAACTGGTGGCCGCTCAGAGCCGCCTTCAAATGCGTGCGTTCGCGTTGCGTTTCGCACTTCCACAGAAAAACTGACTAACGTTTGCCCAGGATAATGGAGTTGGGTGTGATTTTGACATCGCTTTGCTATCAATCGAGATGAAGGAGGTCGTTTGACAGTTATTTTTGCATCAGAATAACTTCCGTTGTAGGAATCCTTGGCATTGCAAATCAGGGCCCGCTTTTTAGTCGCAAAGCTACTCGCTTGTATGATATCGAAAAGCAGCTTTGGTTAGCTGGTGCCTCAGCTGTCATGTCACTGTTTTTTTTTTCTTTTCGGGGAAGGGGAGGGGGGGGAGAAAACCTTGCACAGGTGGAAATCAAGCACTAATTATTTTTTTTATACATTATGCAGACAGCTTCATGAGTATTGGCCCAGCATTTTTCACCTCGCTGCACATCGAGAATCGAATTATAAAATTGGTCTGAAACCATAAGTCAGCTTCCACAGCTGAAGATGCACTAAAACCCCAAAAAGGTGACCACTCTGCCACCGTTTTCTACTTTCAGCAGAGATATGTGCAGTTGAAAACATCTTACTTTCAAGTAAACTACATCTAACTGTCTACTAAAGTAAATACATCACTTGGAAATTGAAAAACAAAATATAGTTCATCGCTTAGGAGAGGAACAGTTTCGTTAACTTTCGCCTTTCACGAAGATCATGACCGATATTTGTGCGGATGTTTGCCACCATGAGCAAGGCTGATTTTGGTTCACTTAGCTAGTCAGGCAAAAGTCGCACGAATGTTTATACCCGCGCGTATAACTCTAGTTAGGTCGTCAAACTTTTGGAAAGGTGTAAGGGACAAAGGTGAGGTTCGGCCAGCCCAAATATGGCAAATATTGGACGTGGAAGTGCAAGGGGTCAGCATTTATAAGAGATCCTCTTTTTTCTGGGGTAGATGCAACGGGAACATTTTGAACTATTTTTCGAAGTAAAAATATCCTTTTGAAGTAAAAACCTTTCGACAACTTTGGAATGTTCGCAAGCGCATGTATAGTTTGTAGGCTTGTAATCTCTCTTATTGCATTTAAAGAAATAGCAGATATTGCTACCTATTTGGTTAGTTTTAAACGTGATGGTGATGATGGTACGGCGTGGTGGTGTAGCAAAGCGCCATGCAGAGCGTCGTGCAAGTCGCCAGAGAAGTGTGTGCTCCACAGGGCAGGTTCCTCTTTCCCGACACTGGCCACTCAGAACTTGTTTCGTGTCTCTCCGCAGGTGCAAACGTCGTCTGCTCAGAGGTACTTTAAACGATGGTACCTAGTGTGCTGTGTGCTTATGAAGCATAGGATTTCGCCATGGGGATGTTCAGAGCATAGACTACTTGTTTGGATCAAAATTGGGCAAAGAAAAATTTGAGTGCAGTTGGCCTTTAAGCTTTATAGTGTATTCTGTGCCCAGTATCAATATTCTGTGTATTTTGTGTGTTTTGCAGGTGCACCTTGGCTCCGGCCTGAAAATAAAGGAAACCCGCCTAAAATACATAACGGCGAGTCGGCAAGAGATGAAGGTGGCGCGGGATCTGGCTCGTCACTATTGGACCCCGGCCCAGATGGAGGTGCGCTGTGTTTCAGGATTACCCTCCCGGAACCCAGAGGGCCCGATAGTGACGAGGGAGCGGGCTACGCCAGCAAAACTGGATGCCATAATGAGTGAGTGTTGTACTAGAGCTGTGCACGGGCCGGAATCTGTGCCCGGGCTTGGTGCTTATTGCAGTACACCTGGCCCCTCCTGACAAAGAGGACAGACGGGCCAGCCTGGCCTGTCTGCGTATTTACAATCCACATCCCATAGGGGCTTGCACCTTATTGGGGCACGTTTGGCAGCAGAAACCTACCTTAAGCAGATGAAAAGCATCTAATTGAAATAGCAACCCAAAACGGGCAGCACAGCCCCACTGAAAAGTAAGTCATGCACACGTCTACCACAGCTAGCCTTTGCTAACCTAGCTACTGGGGTGAGGTAATACATCTTCTGTTTTAAGGTTGCCATACAGCTGGCTGATACTAATTAGCTGCTCAGCTTCTTTTATGAACCTGGTGCCCCTAACAGCGTTGCAAAGCTGCATATTCCTAACTCAAAGATGCCACCATAGAAAGAGTCACCTTGTTTCTTGCAGCTGCGGAAAGTTCGACTCTTGCTGACTTCAAGAAGGATGTTATGCAGGCGTTTCTAGATACCAAGGCATTGGACTGGGCTAGTTGTTACATTTTTAATGGAATAAAAACCAGTGGTAAACACAGGACCCAGAAGAAAACGACGGGACAAGCTGGCACTAACAATTGAACGAACAAGGCACTTCAACGCCTAGAAATACCTTCCAGCAACATCATACGCATGTGTGAATAGTCATGTGTCGCCAAATGTTAACAATCAACCACAGTGTTTAGAAAGTTCACCTCTTTGCTAGACAGGAGCAATGACGTGTCACTGACGCAATTGTTACCCAACTTTATTATATAGAAAGCTTCCAAAATTTCCCTTTGGGTTTTTGTACTTCCCTGGCCTAATATGGTTGCATTGCTAAAGACAGGAGTGCACCCGCATTGTCTACAGTGCCTCAGCAGATGAACACCGTCGCTCGTGGAAAGGGAAGCCTTGTGCTCTCTGAGGCGATCATTGATACAGCGGCCTGTTTGACCTATGTAAGCTTTGCCACACGGGAATAAGGGGATGTGATAAATCACATGTGTAGCGCACGGCACAAGTTTCGAAACATGGTTAGTGCCACACGTAGCCCTTCTTTGCGTATGCCGGTCGATGCGACTGCACAGACCGCCCAACTTTTGTGGGGCTGAGAACACAAAGCGTATGCCGTGTTTATTTACCCACCCTTTTGACATTGTGTGAACGTTTGTGCACAAAGGCATAACAACAAGCTAGCCTTGTCCCCATTGACTGGCATACGCAACGAAGGGCTAAGTGTGGCACTAACCATGTTTCGAAATTTGTGCCTTGCGCTACACGTGTGATTTATCACATCCCCTTGTCACCGTGTGGCAAAGCGTACATCGGTCAGACAGGCTGCTGTATCAGTGATTGCCTCAGAGAGCACAAGCTTCTCTTTCCACGAGTGACGGTGCTCATCTGCCGAGGCACTGTAGACAATGCGGGTGCACTCATGTCTTTAGCAATGCTGCCATATTAGGCCAGGAAAGCACAAAAACCCAAAGGGAAATTTTGGAAGCTTTCTATATAATGAAAGGGGGTAACAATTGTGTCAGTGACATGTCATTGCTCCTGTCCAGCAAAGAGATGAACTTTCCAAACGCTGTGGTTGATAGTTAACATTTGGTGACCCATGCCTAGTCACACATGCGCATGTTGTTGCTGGAAGGTATTTCTATGCGTTGAAGTGCCTTGTTTGTTCAGTTGTTAGTGCCAGCTTGTCCCGTCGTTTTCTTCTGTGTCCTGTGTTTACCGCTGGTTTTTGTTCCACTCATGCGTTTCTAGAATTAGGCTAGCGTAAAGTCTGCAGTTGTGATGGGCCAGTTTTTCAAGATTTGTATGTGAGGAACAAGTTGCACTGCACACATCCCACAGGTTTCAATGTGTTCATTACTGAAAAAAATATGACTAGTCCGAAAGCGCGGGCAAAAATTTTGAAAAGTATTATGCTGGCAATGGTCGGGGATATTTTTTTTCCTCCAGGGGCAGCATCGTGGTTCAGCTCATATGCAGGGGTGGTGTGTATGAGCATAAACATGGTAGTTTATTATTATTCTGACCATTTATCATGTGGAAAACAAAGTATATTTGGTGTTACTTTGCAGACGTAATCCAGAACATGGTGCATGAGCATCCAACCGATGTGCCGGCTGCAAAGAGGGTGGCGAATGGCCGTAAGGCCTTGCGCGACCTGTTCGCTGAAGCTGGGCGGCACGCCCGTAAGCTCCCTGCCAAGAAGTCGCCTCCTGGGGAGGCCAGCACGATGGCCACAGAGGCACCAGCAGCAGGGGCCCCCCCTGCAGCAGAGGCCCCACCTGCAGCAGAGGCCCCAGCATCAAAGGCCCCTGCAGCAGAGGCACCAGCAGCACCAGAGTGACCAGCAAGGGCACCCAAGAAACCAATGAAATAAACGGAAATAAAAGTTACTGGAGCTGCTCATTTTGGAGGCCTTACTGTATCAATGCATTTAAAAGCGACCCCAGTGGCTGCTTTAAAGTTAGGGCCCCCCATTTGCTGGAGCATGCCTGCAGGGCGCGTTCGCTGTATCCCAGCAACCTTTCCGGCGCAAGGCAGCGTCGCGTCGGGCACATTTCAGGGCCGTAACCGGCGCATTCCAGCAGGCGTCCGGCGCATTCCTGTGGGCGTCCGGCGTACAGGAATCGGCTCATTCCAGCGTGCGTCCGGCGCATTCCGGCGTGCAGGACCCGGCGCATTCCAGGGGGAATCCGGCGCATTCCGGCGTGCAGGACCCGGCGCATTCCGGCGCGAGTCCGGCGTATTCCGGCGTCCACAGCCCGGCGCGTTCCGGCGCATTCCGGCGTCCATCGTGTTCCGGCGCATCTCCGTGCTCCGGCGCGTTCTAGCTTTTGCTAGTCCCATAATCAGGCATTAGCTGGATCGCGCCGGTTCCGGCGCGCTGGGTTTTCCGACAGGGTAGGTAGGTAGGTGGGTCTGTTCAGGTAGGTACGTAAGTAGGTAGGTAGGTTTTGGGTAGGTAGGTAGGTTTTGCATAGGTAGGTATGTTTTAGGTAGGTAGGTAGGTAGGTTTTAGGTAGGTAGGTAGTTTTAGGTAGATAGGTAGGTATTTTGGTTTCAGGAACGTAGATAGGTAGGTAGGTAGGTAGCTTCGTAGGTTTTGGGTAGGTAGGTAGGTAGGTTTTGCGTAGGTAGGTAGGTAGGTTTTAGGTAGGTAGGTAGGAAGGTAGGTTTTAGGCAGGTAGGTAGGTAGGTTTTAGGTAGGGAGGTAGGTAGGTTTTAGGTAGGTAGGTAGTTAGGTAAGTTTTAATTAGGTAGGTAGGTAGGTAGGTAGCTTGGTTAGGTAGCTACGTAGGTTTTAGGTAGGTAGGTAGGTAGGTAGCTTGGTAGGCAGCTAGGTAGGTAGGTTTTAGGTAGGTAGGTAGGTAGGTAGGTAGGTTTTAGGTAGGTAGGTAGGTAGGTAGGTAGATATGTTTTAGGTAGGTAGGTATGTAGATAGGTAGCTTGGTAGGTTTTAGGTAGGTAGGTAGCTTGGTTGGTAGCTAGGTATGTAGGCTTTAGGTACGTGGGTAGGTAAGTTTTAAGTAGGTAGGTAGGTAGTTTTTAGGTAGGTAGGTAAGTTTTAAGTAGGTAGGGAGGTTGGTAGGTAGGTAGGCAGCTTGGTATGTAGATACCTAGGTTTTAGGTAGGTGGCTAGGTAGGTAGGTAGCTTGCTAGGTGGCTAGGTAGGTAGCTTTTAGGTAGGTAGGTTTTAGGTAGGTAAGTAGCTTGATATGTTTTAGGTAGATAGGTACCTTGGTAGGTAGATAGGTAGGTAGGTTTTAGGTAGTTAGGTAGGTGGCTAGGTAGGTTTTAGGTAGGTGGGTTGGTAGGTAGGTAGGTTTTGGGTAGGTAGGTAGGCTTAGGTAGGAAGGTGGGTAGGTAGGGAGGTAGGTAGGTAGGTTTTGGGTAGGTAGGTAGTCAGGTTTTACGTAGGTAGGGCGGTAGGTTTAATGTAGGTAGTTAGGTAGGTAGATAGGTAGGCAGGTAGGTAGGTAGGTAGGTTTTAGGTAGGCCGGTAGATAGGTAGGTAGCTTGGTAGGTAGCTAGGTAGGTTTGAGGTAGGTAGGTAGGTAGCTTGTTGGGTAGCTAGGTAGGTTTTAGGAAGATAGGTAGGTTTTAGGTAGGTAGGTAGAAAGGTAGGTAGGTTTTAGACAGGTAGGTAGGTAGGTAGGCAAGTAGGTAGGTTTTGTGTTGGTAGGTAGGTAGGTTTTATGTAGGTAGCTAGGTAGGTTTTAGGTAGGTAGGAGCTTTTAGGTAGGTTGATAGGTAGGTAGGTAGGTAGGTTTTAAGTAGGTAGGCACGTAGGTTTTAAGTAGGTAGGTAGGTTTGTTGGTAGATTTTAGGTGGTAGGTAGGTAGCTTGGTAGGTAGCTAGGTAGGTAGGTTTTATTAAGGTAGGTTTAATGTAGGTAGGTAGGTTTTAGGCAGGCCGGCAGGCTGGCAGGCTGCAGACAGGCTGCAGGCAGGCAGGCAGGCAGGTAGGAAGGTAGGTAGGTTGGTAGGTAGGTTTTGGGTAGGTAGGTAGGTAGGTTTTACGTAGGTGGGTACGTTTTAGGTAGGTAGGTAGGTTTAAAGTAGGTTGGTAGGTTTTAGGTAGGTAGGTAGGTTTTAGGTAGATAGGTAGGTAGGTAGGTTTTATGTAGGTAGATAGGTAGGTAGGTAGGTAGGTAGCTTGGAAGTTTTGGGTAGCTAGGTAGGTAGGTTTTAGGTAGATAGATAGGTAGGTAGGTAGGTAGCTTGGTAGGTTTTGGGTAGGTTGGTAGGTTTTGTGTAGGTAGGTAGGTAGGTTTTAAGTAGGTAGGCAGGTTTAACATAGGTAGGTAGGTAGGAAGGAAGGTAGGTTTTAGGTAGGTAGGTAGGTTTTAGGTAGGTAAGTAGGTAGGTAGGTAAGTACGTAGGTTTTGGGTGGGTAGGTAGTTAAGTTTTAGGTAGGTAGGTAGGTAGGTTTTAGGTAGGTAGGTAGGTAGGTTTTAGGTAGGTATGTAGTTAGGGAAGTTTTAAGTAGGTAGGTAGGTGGGTAGCTTGGTTAGGTAGCTTCGTTGGTTTTAGGTAGGTAGGTAGGTAGGTAGATAGGTTTTAGGTAGGTAGGTATGTAGATAGGTAGCTTGGTAGGTTTTAGGTAGGTAGGTAGCTTGGGTGGCAGCTAGGTATAGGCTTTAGGTAGGTAGGTAGGTAGCTAGGTATGTTTCAGGTAGGTTTTAGATAGGTAGGTAGGTAGGTTTTCGGTAGGTAGGTAGGTAGGTTTTAGGTAGGTAGGTAGCTTGGTGGGTAGCTAGGTAGTTCCTAGGTAGGTAGGTAAGTAAGTAGCTTAGTAGGTAGCTAGGTAGGTTGGGTTTAGGTAGGTAGGTAGGTAGATAGGTGGGTAGGTAGGTAGGTAGGTAGGTAGGTCAGCAGGCAGACACGTAGGTAGGTAGGGATGTAGGTAGGTAGGTAGTTAGGTACGTAGGTAGGTAGGTAGCTAGGTAGGTATCAGAGTAGGTAGGTAGGTAGGTAGGTAGGTTGATAGGTGGGTAGGTACTTACGTAGGTAGTTAAGTAGGTAGGTAGGTAGGTTTTGGGTAGGTAGGTAAATAGGTAGGTTTTAGGTAGGTAGGTAGGTAGGTAGCTTGGTAGGTTTTAGGTAGGTAGGTAGCTTGGTAGGTAGATAGGTAGGTAGGTTTTAGGTAGGTAGGTAGGTACGTGGGTGGGTGGATGGGTAGTTAGGTAGGTAGGTGGGTGGGTTCAGGTAGGTAGGTAGGTAGGTTTTGCGTAAGTAGGAATGTTTTAGGTAGGTAGGTGGGTTTAAGGTAGGTAGGTAGGTAGGTAGGTTTAAGGTAGGTAGGTTTTAGGAAGGTACATAGGTTTTAGGTAGTTAGGTTAGGTAGGTTTTAGGCAGGTAGGTAGGTTTTAGGTCGGTACGTAGGTAGGTAGGTAGGAATGTAAGTAGGTAGGTTTTGGGTAGGTAGGTACGTAGATATTAGGCAGGTAGGTACGTAGGTAGGTTTTAAGTAGGTAGGTAGGTAGGTTTTAAATATGTAGGAAGGTAGGTAGGTAGGTTTTAGGTAGGTATGTAGGTAGCTTGGTAGGTAACTATTTAGGTAGGTTTTATGTAGGTAGGTAGGTAGGTAGCTTGAAAGTTTTAGGTAGGTAGGTAGCTTGGTTGGTAGCTAGGTATGTAGGCTTTAGGTAGGTAGGTAGGTAGGTTTTAGGTAGGTTGGTAGGTTTTTGGTAGATAGGTAGGTAGGTAGGTTTTATGTAGGTAGATAGGTAGGTAGGTAGGTAGCTTGGTAGGTTTTGGGTAGGTAGGTAGGTAGGTTTTAGGTAGATTGATAGGTAGGTAGGTAGGTAGGTAGGTAGGTAGCTTGGTAGGTTTTGGGTAGGTAGGTAGGTAGATTTTGCGTAGGTAGGTAGGTACGTTTTATGTAGGTAGGCAGGTTTAACGTAGGTAGGTAGGAAGGAAGGAAGGTAGGTTTTAGGTAGTTAGGTAGGTTTTAGGTAGGTAAGTAGGTAGGTAGGTAAGTACGTAGGTTTTGGGTGGTTAGGTAGTTAGGTTTTAGGTAGGTAGGTAGGTAGGTTTTAGGTAGGTAGGTAGGTAGGTTTTAGGTAGGTAGGTAGTTAGGGAAGTTTTAAGTAGGTAGGTAGGTGGGTAGCTTGGTTAGGTAGCTTCGTAGGTTTTAGGTAGGTAGGTAGGTAGGTTTTAGGTAGGTAGGTAGGTAGATAGGTTTTAGGTAGGTAGGTATGTAAATAGGTAGCTTGGTAGGTTTTAGGTAGATAGGTTGCTTGGGTGGTAGCTAGGTATGTAGGCTTTAGGTAGGTAGGTAGGTTTTGGGTAGGTAGGTAGGTAGGTTTTAGGTAGGTAGGTAGCTTGGTGGGTAGCTAGGTAGTTCCTAGGTAGGTAGGTAGGTAAGTAGCTTAGTAGGTAGCTAGGTAGGTAGGGTTTAGGTAGGTAGGTAGGTAGGTAGGTAGTTACGTAGATAGGCAGGCAGGGAAGAATGTCAGCAGGCAGGCAGGAAGGTAGGTAGGGATGTAGGTTGGTAGGTAGTTAGGTACGTAGGTAGGTAGGTAGCTAGGTAGGTATCAGTGTAGGTAGGTAGGTTGATAGGTGGGTAGGTACTTACGTAGGGAGTTAAGTAGGTAGGTAGGTAGGTTTTGGGTAGGCAGGTAAATAGGTAGGTAGGTTTAAAATAGGTAGGTAGGTAGGTAGGTTGGTAGCTTGGTAGGTAGCTAGGTAGGTTTTAGGTAGTTAGGTAGGTAGGTAGGTTTTAGGTAGGTAGGTAGGTAGCTTGGTAGGTTTTAGGTAGTTAGGTAGGTAGGTAGGAGGGTGAGTGGGTGGGTAGGTAGGTAGGTGGGTGGGTGGATGGGAGGGTTGGTAGGTAGGTAGGTAGGTAGGTTTTGGGTAGGTAGGCAGGTTTGAGTTAGGTAGGTAGGTTTTAGGTCGGTAGGTTTAAGAAGTTAGGTAGGTGGGTAGGCAGGTAGGTAGGTTTTAGGCAGGTAGGTAGATTTTAGGTAGGTAGGTAGGTAGGTAGGTAAGTAGGTAGGTTTTGGGTAGGTAGGTAGGTAGGTTTTAGGTAGGTAGGTAGGTAGGTTTTAGGTATGTAGGTAGGTTTTAGGTAGATAGGAAGG
>NW_027526469.1:10000-58082 GCF_048455015.1 Haemaphysalis longicornis | reverse complement strand
AGTCGGAATGGTTCCTAATTTATCGCTCAATGGGTCGTTTAAGACTTTCTCAAAACCCATTTAAGCCGCATGGGATTATAACCCGGGTCTCCAGACAGAGACTGACAGAAAATGTTTCCTTTGTCCCACAAAACTACCTCATTTCAGAGAGCTGCTGGTTACCCGTCTTTATGAAGGCAGCCGGGACTTATTGCTGCTGTTGTAGAGTTGACAGCACAGTCAGCCACCCCATGCGTATATTCTGCGGCTGGTTATTATTATTGCACTCATAGACTGTGTTATTGTGTTATTTATCTAGCATTTTCTGACAAATACGGCATTGTCTCAATCAAGTTTCTCTGGAATTGATGTTTTTCCTGGTGTCATAAGGCTGTTTGCGTTTGTCGTAATATTGTTTGTTCTACACTAGGTAGGTTCTTGTTCTGCTGTTAGTTGTTTACGCGTTTCTGCATTATGTTCAGGATTATGTTGGCGGATAATTCGCACTATGGAATTGATCACTGTTGGCGGGGTCCCGGGGTAAAGTCTCGCTGGTGAGCACGTAACTCGAATTCATGTCCCCGCCAATCTGGTGAGTCCAGGAAACTAGTCAATCCTTTTTGTATTGTGAAGAAGCAATAAGGTGGATGAGTGTGAGTAGCGTGGCGCTAAAATATGTTGTACATGCTTGAAAACTGTGTATTTCCTGGTGAGTTGACATGACCATTGCAGCCCATGCGACTGCTATAATTTCGGCATCTTCTGCAGAGATACAAGTTCTCTGCTCTGTTGCCTTCGCTCATGTGAGGGTTACGGTATGTGCATTCATTTTTTCGTGCAGCGGCGTCAGTAAGATGCGCTTATGATGTGTGTCTCGGAATAGTTTTCTTTGCGTAGTATACAGCTGGAATCCTAAGTCGGGAGGAATTCCGCCCCTGTCTATGTTGCGAGGCATACCGACGCTCTTTCTATACGGAGGGGAGATTTGCTAGGTAAGGGCACAAGCACGTCGTGTTTAGGCTTCATACTCGAGTATACTGCCACCTGCAGTAGGGCGCTGCCAAAAGTTGCCCCGTGCAGCCTATTTATTTGATCCTGTCGGTCAGTGGCGATGACCTCTGGCCGGTGAGCTCCAATGATAGTATTCCTGTATCTAGCATTAAATGAGTGCCTATATTCATCGGTATTCCAATAGGACTATCTTGGTGGTCTTCCTCAGTAGTATGCTAAGCTTGTTTTCCTGCGTGTTGGTTATATTTGAGTGGGAAATGTGACACCGAGTTTTCGACGTAATTAGGGCATCTCTGAGACGCAATATATCTGAAAGTCCCCTGTTTTAAAGCATGGCTTTACTAATCTCGTCGAGCGGTTTCGCCGTCGTGGTAAATTTGACTTTCATTTGACCGCAGCTACGCCGTATCCTTGGCAACGTACCAAGGTTCGCTCCTGACCACGCGACTCGCCGCGTGCATGCAGGCTTAGCCATGAGTGGGAGCGAGACCTGGCCGTCTTCTCTGAGCGTTGCGTGCGAACAGGAGGCTTTGAGCCGTAGTCGGCAAGCGGCGTCTGACCACCCCGCGGATATCGCCCGGCGAGCCGTTCGGCTCGGAAAACCCGGAATGGGGACCAAAAGCGTAGAAAAAGGCAGGCCTTGCACGAATAGTACAATAATTACAGCTAAATAAAAGGTTAACCAGGTGAAACCCAAGACTTAACCAGGCTAAGGCCAAGCATTCGGTTAGCATATATAGGGTTAAGTGAGCTAAGCCGCAGCCATTTTTGGTTGGTGTCTCCCTTGGCTTTATGATGCTAATAATAGGTGCATGTCCGTCTTCGCCGTTACTTTAAATGTGGAGGCCAAGCACTTAGGGTTTACCGACTGGGCTGAATAATTTGCCTTGAATGTGTAACTTAATGCACGGCACTTTCGTGCGTTGGCTCTACACCAGTAATACACCCCGGTTTTTTTCGACGGAGCACTCCAGTTCTATGTCCCTAGCTGCCGCTTCTACGGCTTGTAGTGCTTGTTGGAGAGTTTCCTGTATGTGTCTTGGGCTGCCACTGTTAGCCCGTGTTGTTAGATCATCTGCATTCAGGGTATGCATAACCCTAGGTATCATTGTTAGAGCTCTGTGTATTGTAAGGATTTCCATTGAACAGAGTGGGAGACAATAAATACCCCTGTGGTATTCATTGTGGTAAGTGGGTAATCAGCTTCGACTTGTATTTTCCTCTGCTTATTGTTAATAATCTAGTGCTGAGAAACTCGGGGACGTAGTTGTAAAGATTCACTCCCCACTTTGTTCTGGAGAGCTCCTCGAACATGGGGTCATGATGCACGTGGTCAGAGACTTTGTAAAGTCTATCGTAAGTAGAGGCTTAAGTTGTACCGAGCTGAGTTCCGTAATCACGTCTGCATTCTGTGCGGATATTCCAGCGATGTAGAACCGGAGCCGGGTTCATTACCGCTTTCCACGCATGGCAGCGGCCGGTGAAGCAAAAGTTGTCGCTTCTTTTTTCGTAGCATATACCCACTTGATTGTCAAGGAATCGGGAGCTTAGAGGGGCATAGTGCGCGCTTCACAAAACTGAATTCGAAACGTAAAGTTTATATAACTGTGCGTGCCGCGTAACGCGTGAACTTGACGGCACGTGAGTAGAACAGGTGCACACTAGCCACTCAGTACTTTAATTCTAGCGATTGATTGATTGTAGGGTTTAACGCGCCGACGCAACGCAGGCGATGAAGCGCGCCGGACTAATTTTGACCACCTGGGGATCTTTAACGTGCGCCGAAATCTCGTACGGCCGTTTTTGCTTTTCGCCTTCACCAGAAAAGCGGCCGCCGCGGCCGGGAATAGAACCCGCGTCCTCGTGCTCAGCTGCACAACGCCTTATCCACTGATCCGCCGCGGCGCGTAACCGCAAATTTGGCAATATACCGTTCTCACCAATTCAACAATGCGGTCACCGATCATTTTAATTCATCAATACCTAGTTATTTCGTGGATTAAATGTTCCCATAATGAATTATTCACAAATCAGTTTTAAATCTGTATTTTGGTAATACTCGTCGCAATATAACCGTTTGCAATAGAGTACTTGCAAAATAACACTTAAACATACAGCAGTGTCTGGAAAGCTTGTTTGTTTTTGCGATTACACTTTGGTCAACATCATGCTTTTCTAGCAAGAACTCTGCGTGTCGAGATATCGGCGCAGTTGAATTACCCTCGGGGGTCAAAATTAATCCAGAGCCGTCTACTATAGCGCGCCTTGTAAGCCCTGGTGTAGCTTCGGCACGTAAGCCCATAAAATTTGAAGCATTATGCTTTTTTTATTATCTGACCACGCAGCCGGGCAATCGGTAATGTCGAATTCAAACTGAAGTTCTCCAGTGAATTCTGCCCGGGCAAGGCATTGATGTATGGAAGTACCTACCCCCTTCGTATATAGTTCCATATCAATGTCGTTTAGCTGCCGTTGGGACAGCAATGTATAAGGAAACATAAAAGAAGCAAATGCAAGCGTATTCGTCAGGTCCCGAGTTGCTTACCACAGTTGCGGCCTTGAATAAAGCAAAAAGGACAGAGCTTGCAGAGTTCACCTTATTGATATAGAGTAACATGACATCGGATGGACATGTACATACACATTTCGGTTTTGTTGGAGGCGAACGCTATAGAGGCGGAACTTCGAATCTCTGCGGTCGCCCGAAAGCGCGCTGAAAGTTCAAAACAACAGCTGTTGGAAACGGTCAGGCCGACGCGCTCCCGACACGACTGACTTGACTTCTTCAGCAGGCCGGTCGTCTCGTGGCTTGCCGATGCCAGAACACGCAAGCCTCTTTTCTAAGGTTAGTGTTTGCATCTATTTTTTGCCTGGAACAATTATAACAGCACAGCAGAGCAGTTTTTATGTTTTTATGAGGTATGGAATGACTATTTATCACTCGTAGTGAAATAATTACCGTAAATATACCTCAGTGCAAATCGCACCATGTTTTGTGCCTCCAGGCAAACGATAACGAAATAACGCCATTTCGATTAGCTCTTTCACGCATGTAAGCAGCGGATAGGGTGAATTGAAGAAGGAGGAGGAGGAGGAGGAGGAGGAGGAGGAGAAGAGAAATAAATCACTTTATTTTAACGGAACCCTGCAACAGTTTTTTTAACTTTTTTTTTTAAATCATAAATACTTGCAGAATGTAGTCACCCAACACACTCAGTACTTAGGTCAGAGAGCTGCGAAGTGCCTCAGCCAAAAATTACCGCTCTATGCCCATCAGATAACTTGTAAACTCGCTCAAAAGATTTTTCTCTCTTTCCCGGTCTTGACGTTCTTCGACGGCTCGAATTACTTCACTAAGCATGTAGCGGCTGTTGGCCGGTTTTCCTTCAGTTGCCGCAATGAACGCTTTTCGATAGCAACTTAAAAAAAAAAGACACAAAAACAAAGCAGAAATGGAGGAGGAGGAGGTAGCCTTTATTGTGGCAGGAAGACTCTAAGTCAACTGGGGGAAGGGGAAGTAGAAGGTGGGGGGTTTGTAACTTGAGACATCTTAAATGCGTAATATCTGGTGCGACAAGCAAATCACGCAGTGCCGCTCCGTGCTGGCGATAACTATAGCTTTTGCAGTGCTGCCAGACGCGAAAGAAAAAGTGACAGCGTTTATAGAAAGTGTTGCAGGGTCTCTTAAAGGGACACTGAAGTGATATGTAAACATTGCGGGATTACTAGCGGAAATTGTAGTCCGGAGTCCCCAGGCCATGTTTCGACCACTCTAGGGGCGTTTACGCGATTTTATTTAGTAGAAAAACTAATTCGAAAATGCTGTCCTCCTCTCTTTACGCTCGCCCATTTTCTGTGGCGTTTTCGTGTGACGTCAGGAGGGGATGAGCTGGCAATTGGCTGCGCCACGGCTGCGCTACTGCACGGCTCCCCGGCCGACAGAGTCAGTCGGCCCAGCGTTTCGTCCGCCGGCCGCCGGCGGGTCGTCGCAATCAAGGAGGTTAAAAAAAATTGCTTGGTCGCAATTCGTTCGCTTAGTTGAAACGAAGCCAGGACACGTTTGTGAATGGAAGAATGTGCCTTTCTTTACTTGGTTTGTTGTACACTGTATCTAGCTCCAAGTCAAGGTCGCTTCACACAAGCGCTCGACGCTTCGCTGACTGGTACGCCAGTAGGAAAATATAAGGCCTCTTGAAGGCGGGAGAAGAGTCAGCGAAGTCAATATAGGTACTAAGGAAATAAAATCAACTGATATTTTTACCGTACAGCGTAAAACTAGGGCGCGGGAAGCACTTTTTTGCGCTGGGCGAACAAGCACAGCGGTCAGCAGCACGACTACGCATCTGCGAACGCTTTTCCGTCTACGAAATGCAATTGCTAGACGTGAGCTACTGTGGAAACTCGGGCGACGCTTACTGCACGATCGCAGTACAACAAATAGTCACCTAAGCTGCTTGAAATGCCAAAACTAAATAAAAGTGTCAACCGGTTGTACAATATGTACCCAATATTAGCAAGGTCTTCGCGTCCCGCTCCGTGGCTCAGTGGACTGGGGCGCTGGGTATTTCACCGCAAATGTTTTGCAGGGCACGAGTTCGAATCCCCGCGGGTACGTGCTTTTTTTTTGTAAGTTAACTTTTTTGTTTTCCGCCGATGTTTTCTATATCGAGTTCACCTTTTTTTGGGCCGCAACGTTCATGGCTACACGAACTAGTTCACAAAACGCGCGCAGGCTGGCACTGGCGCGCTAGCGAGTTCTCGTTGGCGTGCTGTTGCCATAAGCGCCGACTGCTTGCAGGCAGTGGGCACAGGCCAGAATGAACAGACCCTTGGCCTGGTGCTAACACGCTTTTTACGATACAGGCATGAGGGAGGCAAGCTCCAAATATGGGGGAAAAGCGCATGACATTTGGGCGTCTTCGGGTACCCGGAGGGCGTTCATGCACTGCGTAGGTCTCGGCTAGTGAATGCTACGACTACAAGCCGTCCTGGTAGGCTTATCTTGTGCATTTTACAGCCGACAACATGGCAGAAGCGCGGTACGATGATTACTAAGATATTGAGAATGCCCTTCCAACAACGCCATTGGTTATGTTTTACAGAACCGAAACCGAAACCGAAACTTGTGTGATTGCTAACCTTGGGCATCATCCAATCACGGCGCCCCTCCTCCCAACGTCACAGCCCTAGTTGGTGCGGCCGCCGCAAACCGCGCATGGTAGTTTTTCTTCTTTCGCGCTTTGTAAAATAATTACCGATTTGTCAACCGGATAAACGATGAAAAGTGTGCTAATTTGAGCCAGTCTACGCAGTGCAAGCAAAAACGGGAGCTTGACAAATTCACTTCAGTGTCCCTTTAAGGAAGTTGGCTCAGGAACACGTGCTATATTAAGTAACTGTTTTCCCGTTTTTCTTGTAATGAGCAAAGGAACTAACACCTTTTGTTTTTGAGTTATTATTAATGGACGGAATTAGTTCTTCCAGTACTTTACTCATATTTTACTGAGAGATTTTCAAATATCTCTCCATCTCACCTTCTCTACTCGCCAGGCCATCAATGCAAGCTTGTTTGAGCGCTTGCCGGCCACAGAACGTCCGTGTGCCCGATTGAAAAATATGTGGGAGCCATAAGCCTCATAGATACACGTTACGGGGTGTGAACTTAAAACAGGATTTCTTACAGCGAATCTGTTAGTAGTACTTTCGTGAGAGGTTTTCGCAACACCGACGTTGTTGTTGTCATCGTTTGGGTAGGCGCGAAAATAAATCAGGTAATCCTCCACTTCCTCGTCCTTCTCTTCATAATCATCATAATCGTTACATCAACCTGCCCCTCACGGAGGGAAGAGCAGCTGATGCTGCATTATCCCCTTGAGGGAAGTGGTTGTGACCCCTCTTCGTAAAAGATACAGGAGGAATGATCGTTGGGAGGGGCGGTATGAATAGCAGTGTCTTTTTTTATGATTTGCCCATCGGATTGCTGTGTTTCTGCGATTACCACCCACTTTTATTGAGGGGAAACGAAGTTTCTGATATTCCGTGCTAGACATTAGACTCGAGTTTGAGATGGAAATAAAGCGCAATTGCATCGCATTCTTGCTGGCTTCGCTAGAAAACATTAGGGAAAATCAATATACTTACTCGGTGGTGCGATTATTTATTTGAATTAATGAATTTATCAAAATTAATTATTAATGTTATACGACGTTCCCGGAGGTGTAACGAATGATATAATGTAATTATCGAAAAGTTACTCAATTGTAGCGCGCACTGGCAATTCCCTCAAAGTCCTCATATTTCATGGGTAGTGGAGGAGGAGAATAAACATTTATTGAGCATAAGTGCTGATGGCAGGGCATTCGCCCGGTGAAGGGCATCCTTATTCCGGGATACCCAGGCTGCGACTTGCCGTCCAGGCCCTCATGACCAGTTCTTGCTGGTGTCCAAGGTCCGGATCGACCAGACAAGCCATCCACTGCTCAAAAGTTGGGAAGGGATTGGGGGGTAGGTCTGGAGTTTTTTGGCACTCCCATACCTGGTGGTACAGGGTGCCCGGCGTTGGACAGAAATTGCAAAGGGAGGGATACTGAGTCGGGTAGATGGAATGGCGGAGGGTGCTGTGGGTATAAGAATTTGTCTGCAATCGCCGAAGAGTGGTGGCTTTTTCTCTGCTTAATTGAGGATGAGGTGGTGGGAATACTCTTCTGCCGAGCCTATAATGTCCCACGACGTCTGAGTACCGGAGAAGTGGGTCCGTTTTGGTGTCAGCGGAGAACATTCCGTCTCGGGTAATGGCCCGGTGTATGTACGAGAGAGAGAGAGAGAGAGAGAGAGAGAGAGAAGAGAGAGAGAGAGAGAGAGAGAGAGAGAGAGAGAGAGAGAGAGAGAGAGAGAGAGAGAGAGAGAGAGAGAGACTTACAATCTTTGAATACACTTATACACTTCATGCGTGCCCTCCTCAGGTTTATGTTACTGGAGCTGGCCCGTTTTTTTTTTCGGTGGAGGCAAAGAAGCGAACTTCCCGCACGTACGATACTACGGCTCGGCAGTATACGTAGGGTTTCTAAAAGGGACCCTGAAACATGAATGTGCGTAGTTCTGTGGGTACGCGAGCGGGACAGTGTGAAGTTGCAGTTTTGTTATGCTTTTATTTATTCATCTATTTATTTATTTATTTATCACATACTGTGGACCAAGTATGGTCCATGCAGGAGAGGGCGATACAGTTCAAAATTCTTCTGCAAAACTTCTTTTTCTGCTAACCGAACTAATAGCAAAACTTTCTATTCAACATCGGGACGAATTTAGTTCTTTTCTCATTTTTCCGCGGCCTACCGCTGCTTAAATTTAGCTTCAGCAACTTTAGCAAACTTCTAACACATTCGAATCTGATGGCTTAGTTTTTAGCAGTACATACATCTTTTCATTTGCCAAGCAACTTATCGGGCCTTACTTCTCGCAGACAGAGCATATATTGTTTGCTCCCTGATAAGCGGTCGAGAAAGCGCCACCTTCTAAAAATACTTCCTTACCACACAGGCTGCAGATTCAGCAACCCGGAATAACACCGAGGAGCCAACACAGTGCCGCTGCCTCTTTGTGTTTAGACTCAAGCTTCTAGCATGGCGATTGGTAAGTCTCGAATAATAGATCGTGGTTACATGTCACAAGTGGTGTCACACGTGGTGTTAAGAAGTAACAATACCGCCTTTGTTATTTATTTTTATTTCTAAATACTGCAGGCCCCGCTCGTGCACTTGCAGGAGCAAAAGGGAGATATCTGCGAATCTATTTCTCTCAACGCATCTGGTAGGATTCATATATTCGGGCTTCGGAGTTTGCTTTATGCTTTCTTAAAAAGGGGTATGTCAAAAGTACCAGGTTTTTCCGCACAAACTCGTCCTCTTGCAAATGAGGGGTCCTACCCGCTGTCGTTTGCCACCAGGTCAACAGGCGCTTGGTCGCGTCCCTCCGGAATCGATTGGAGACCCTGATTTCGGGTGGGTATTGGGCGCGGGCGGTATCAACGTTAGTTTCCGGAAGGAGAAGAGATGGACAAGGACGCACCACAACGATCGCAGTGACGTTGGGAATCATCACTAAACTTTCTTACACCCTTTTTGGCCGAAAAGGGTGTAAGAATCTTGGCGAACCCCTTTAAAAGGTGTTTTGGCGAAAAAAGGTTTGTACGAATGAAAAAAGGGTGTGCGTATAAACACCCTAAATAAAGGGTGTAAGGTTGCTGAACACCCTAAAATAAGGGTAAGGTTGCTGAAGGTTGCTGCCAGGGAAGCGGCCACACAAGGCAATGCGAATCGCTGGAGCGCGCAGCATTCAACACAAACAGTCGTCAATACGCACAAGTTACACTGGAACACAAATGAATTGAGCAAGAAAACCAACGGGATGCAAGCGCTACAATGAATGCATACTCACTTAGTAATGCATGTGCTCTTTTTGCTTTTATATACAGCAAAAGAAAGCCCCCGATCGAGTCGATGGGCTTGTCGCAAAAAACATATTTTAGTGCTAATTTTGGAACTATGCATTTTACTATGAGAACATACAAATTAATACGCGGATTTGCAAAAAAATGTTTAGTCACGAGGTAGTTTTTGTGTTCCGTAAGTTATAGAATTTTATTAAACGCCGAACAAACCCTTCCCACCACGTCAAAACCCTTCAAAGAGGGTGTTCATTATTTCAACACCCCTTTTTTTCAGAAGGGTGTAAAGTTGCAAATTAAGGTGTTTGAAACTAAGAAAAAGGGTGTAAGCGAAAGGGTGTAAAAAAAGACCACCAACTAAGAAAAAATTGGGCCCATCTCCCCACGAGGGGGGGGGGCTCGAGTAAATGCGTCGCGTAGGGGGTGGGTGTATTGCTTTAACGTTAGTGTTTGGGAGTGGTGGTGGGGTGGTAGTGAATGTGTTAACTATTATTGCTTATTACTATTAATTATTATTATTTCTTTCATATATTAATTATTACTTTTGTGATTTTGCGACTCGAGTCCCCCCTCGTGGAGAGATGGGTTTTTCTTTTTTTTTTGTGACGCAAGAGGTGAAGGCAAGGAGTAGGTTGTTGTAAGTCGTTATTTATTTATTTGTTGCTGTTGTTGTATTGGACGCTAAGAACGACGGCTTCGTGGTCGCTAAAGTGTACTGTTAAGAGGTCTGTAAGCAGTGGTCGTGCGTTGCAGCAACTGGTGAAGACGAGATCGATGCAACCCGCCGCGGTGGCTCAGTGGCTAAGGCGTTGCGCTGCTGAGCACGAGGTCGCGGGTTCGATTCCCGGCCGCGGCGGTCGCTTTTCTGATGGAGGCGAAAAGCAAAAACGCCCGTGTGTACGAGATTTCGGCGCACGATAAAGATCCCCAGGTGGTCAAAATTAATCCGGAGCCCTCCACTACGGCGCGCCTCATCGCCTGCGTTGCGTCGGCGCGTTAAACCCTACAATCAAATCGAGATCGATGCAACTGCTGCCGTGTATCAGCAGCTTCTTGACGTAGTTTGAATGTGTCAAGGATATAAGGCGCGTTCATACCCTTTGATTCTGTGTCGCTTTTGTGGCGCGAGGTATGTGGCGCGAGGTATGGTGGCCTTACATTGGCCACCATAAGGACAGTGTTTTGAAGCGGGTCACACGTATGTGTCTTCCTCCAAATGCAAAAACGTTTTTCTTTAAGCTGCATACATCAACACTCCCAGTGAAAACATGGTTGCGCGAGAAAGGAATGTCTATTCCTTGGTCTGACAATTGCCGTTTATGCAATCAACCTGAAACCATTGATCATTGTTTTGTTTTGTGCCGGGATGCGGTGTTTTTCTGGGATGTGTTGCAACGAACTCTTAAAAAGGACGTGGACATTACCCCTTATACAATTCGGTTCTTGCTTTTTAGATGTTACTGGAGTGCCCTATGATATGTTTGTTGTGATCGGATTGTATAGCTTGTGGAAGTGCCGCATGACGGACAGGCACGCGGAACCCCCTCGCCCAACGAAGTCCATTTTTCGGGAGCAAACTGCGTTGGTGCGGAGCATTTATGCGGCGCAAAGTGACCCACCAGAATGGCTGCATCTGTTGGACGCGTGCGTCTGCTTGCCAGAGTTTTAACGGACGGCTTATTTTAGCTGCAGTGATGTGCATCTTCTTGGATGACTCCTAACTTTTGTAGGCTGTATTAAGGGCAGTTTTCCATGCAGTAAAGAAAAAAAAAGTCGCTTTTGTGGCGCAGTGGGAAGAGCACCATGTACCCCGCGTTCCGCCCATAGGGTCGTGGGTTCGAAACCAGGCGCCGATAACTATTATTTTTTTTATATAGTGTAGGGGGAGGGGTGCGGACCTGTTGTTGAGAGCGAGGAGGGTAGCGTGATGCGGGAGAGGAGGAGTGGGGGAGAGGGCGCACCTGCGCGCTGAGCTGTTGCGGACGGACGGCGGACGCTACATGTGAGTTAAAGAAATGCTCTGCATTTAAAAGGTGAAGGGACCTCGAACTTTTGTACCTGTTTACACGGCTGCTAAAATATTCAGTGAAGAAAATATTCAGTCCACCCGTGTAAACAGGTACAAAAGAAATGCTCTGCATTTAAAAGGTGAAGGGACCTCCAACTTTTGTACCTGTTTACACGGGTGGACTGAATATTTTCTTCAGGCGGGGATGTTTTGTACCTCACGATGTTTAAAGCAATATGAATTGGCATAATTTATTACCAGTAAAGCTGTTTAAGCTTGAGCTAGTTTCGGTGGCGTTAGCAAATAAATACAAAGAAAAAGAACTGCGGCACCTGTAAAGGGTGCACCACCGCAGATAAGGTATGATAGCAGTAAAGTCGGCTTTCGAGCTTGTTAGAATGTGAGCACAAGGGGCGTATGCGTATGCGCACCTCTTACTATACCATTTCAAAGGTACTAATCTTTTTTTGGATTCTAAAAGGCACAAAAATTGGCCCAGCTTGCAATAGTGTTGCAAGGCTGGAAAAACTGCACAGCTGGGGGCCGACCCAGCTTGTTTCCCCCTTGAATCCCCCGGCAGTCGGGGGGAACACTGGAACAGCCTTGTAAAATCCCGTTAAACTTGGCCTCACCCCTCAGCGGTCATCCTAGCTTAGCAAGAACATTGCAAAGCTTCGCAAACATAACAAAACTTAGCAAGACCAGAAGAAACTAGGTCGACCCCCAGCTCCGATGTTCTTTTTTTGCAACTGAACACATATTTCACACCGTTTCAACACCCTACAGAAAGCCAAGCGTGTTGCAGTCAGTAAACACCCTTTTCGCCACACGACTATAGTCTTTTTGATTTTGAAGGTTCAAATTGGTGTTTCACGTGCCAAAGCTAAACATGGGGCACGAGGTGCACCGCATATGGAAAAGAGCGATCATTTCATAGGAGCAATTATTTTTTTTGCGTTGGAAAATTTCTTGCGGGTAGAGGAGTATATGAGGGGGTGTCTTGTTTTTTACAGTGCTATTATTCATCCAAGCATGGCCTTATTCAATGAACAGCTGAACACCTTTTTCACACCCTTTCAACACCCTAAGAAAAATCAAGGGTGTTGAAGTTGATCAACACCCTTTTTTCACACAAAAAGAGTGTAGAGCTAGGAAAAGGGTGTTGCGATTCAAAAAAAAAGGGTGTAAAGGCCTCCCAACACCGTTTTTCCACTTATGCTACACCCTTTTTGGCTAAAAGGGTGTCAAAAGTTTAGTGTGCACTGCTCTTTTCATAGAAGGCGAGAGCTTAATTTGACCGTTAGGGCCAAATGGGAATTGTTTGGTTCCTGGGGGCATGCACTGACGATGATTTAGAAACGAGCTGACGTGTAACAGAGCATGCCCAGTGGACAACGCCAAGCTAAAGCCAGATCCCGGGCGGGCAGCAACCGCAGGAGCCATACAGCAGCAGAAGAAAATCATCGAGCAGACATCGTTGCCGGGTTTCTATGCCGTGGACATCAACTACCTGCCCTTCTGGCTGCTAGGGTCCTCCGTGGTGATCGCGGCACTGCTTCTGGCTTTGGTCCTCTACGCCTGCTCCAGGCGACACGCGCTTGGACCGGGGCGCACACAGGTTACTATGGACCTCTTACAGTCACCACTAATTGCGCGGATATTTATACGGCTACCAGAGAAAAACTGCCCATGCATTTTTTTAGGTGCACGTCCGTCTGTGATCCTTGGGACGACCCGCACCCATTTCAGAATTTGGCAAGCGCGTGAAACGCAGCCTGGTGAAGCAGCAATTGCAGAAAGAAAAACACTAATTTAAACTCAAGACTTATAACGGCTACACTTTTCTTATGTTATTGTTTACTTCTGGCTTGATTGGGCTTGCCTGATTGCTCGAATGATTTATTAGTTCCTTGCTGGGTCTCCAATGGCTAAATTCGTATGAAAACTACGAATGAAGTGAAGAAAGCCCTTCGCCTTGAGGAGAGTAAGCTTACGAGCGGCTGATTGCATTACCGACGATGTATGTTATTTTCGATGACTTGTATTGAAACTTTTGCAACTTGCGAATGTCAGTCCTTCCGTCTCCAGACGCTTGATTGGCCTTTTATACCCATTTGTTTAAATGAGCTCACACCAAAGCCTGTTTGCTGGTTTATGTCAATAAAAATGAGAAGCAAATATGGTATACAAAATCAGAATGGCCTAACGCCATTCGCGAGGAACTGAGCATTTGAGCACACAAGGTGAACTTTGAGTATTGTTAGATCGTAAAAGTGTCCAGACGTTCCCTCTGCCGACGCTATGGAGCCTCTATATAGGGTTACGCACAACATCGGCATCCTTCACTGAACTCCCAGTGTGGCGCGGCCGCGTCTAGGAGCAGATCATCCTCGCAGTGAAGGATGCGCTAAGATCGCAGCAGATTAAATTGCAAATAGCTTGTAATCGCGCTTCACGTAGTTGAGGCGGCCATTAAGTGCCGTCCTTTCACTCAGCTATAGGTGACGACAACCCTTTCCAGCTTCTTGACAAGGAGGCCGTGAGGCTTCCACCCAGGCCAGATTCCCTCAAACCTGACTCGACATGCATCTTAGGCGACGGGGTGCCTTAGCTGCAAATCCCCGGAGACGATAGACCCTGTTTTTTTCTTCGTTGTTGGGAGGGCGTATATTTTTGGGATGTTTTACAGAGGACACTTTGCAAAGACTTCCCTCTACACCCTCATGACATAAGGTATCTCTCCGTAGACCAAGAGGATAGAATGCCGTATGACTTAGTCATGGCGCTGGGCCTCCACAGCATATGGCGCTCACGCACAGCAAGGCTGTACAGCGACGTCGATGCCCGTTCGGCAAAGCAGTATTTTAGAGAAAGTGTAGGTCGTTTTGTGGAAGTTATTAATTCTCAAGAGTTTTCGCCTGTGTGGCTGCCAAAAATAGAGCAGCTTACGTCATTGAAGGAATTTAATGAAACACTAGCCCTTAGTCGGGCTGCTTCACCACGTTGTTGTTGTATGATGATTACCGCTGTTGATCTGCAATGTGTTGTGTATTGACGAATCCAGGCAATAAAGGGAAAAAAGGAGAGGAGCGTGAGGGTGGTAGCACAGAGCGGAGATCGGTGCCAGAGCCCCAGTGGCTAATCACTGCTCCGCCCTAGACAGCTTTCGCGTTGAGTGGAACTGCTTTAACTTTTTGTTCACTTTCTTTCCGCGACAGCATTTCAATATTCATATTTTTTACATAAAATCAAGGAACTAACTCCCCTATGCCTTCCCTAACGTGGCTTTCCCTTGTGTTTATTGATAGGGCCCCTCATCCCATGTTCTGTGCATGCTTTGTCGAAGGCTTCCAGCCACCCGCAGCCCGACACTGATGCCTGGACTGAAACCTTGTCTCGTCTTTGGAAACATTGCTCTCTTTTTGTCTTCCTGACACGGCCGTTACACTTGCAGGCACGCTTCTGGATATACTCGAGTTCGTATTCATATAATACCGTACTGCAGGCAACAGTACATCCTATTTGTGTACTCTCTCGCTGTTATTACACCTCCAAGCCCCCTACCATTCCTGCATGCTTTCGCTTTTTTTTTTTATATCTGCACGTGCGTAACGTGGCTGAATCGCCGTGCATCTCACCGCCTGTGCAGGTTCCCCCTCGTTGCGCGGCGATCACGTTGGCCTGCCCTGCGTCCCTGCGCGGGGCGGCGCACCAAGTTCCCGAGATCGTGTTGTGTTCGTCGTGCCTCCAGCAGGACGACCTCTTCCGGCTCGACCCGACGGCGACGGTGCTTTGGAACCTGCCCCTGTCGAGGAGCCTGAACCCTTCGCCGTGCCCTCCACCCACGCCGCCACGCCCAATGCCTAATGCGAGGAGTGCCGACGGTGCGGCAATTGCACACAGCAGTGGGCAATTGATTTGATTGCTTCAATCACGTTTCAGAGATGTCTCACTAATAAGTTAAAACTACCGGGTAAATACGCACGATCAGCGTCGCAGAAAGCAAAACATGAAGAAAAAGAAATACAAGCAAAATAACACAAAAAACGATTCTCGTAACAATGCGATAGCTATAATGATTGTGAACCGAAGCTTTGTGGTTGTATTGTTCTAGTTCGAAGGCCAGCTTAGCATCCAACGGTAATTTTACCTCACTCCTGAATTCCCAATATCTACGTTCTCGGGCGAAGCTATCATTCTAGTAATGGCGGCCCGTTTTACATACCGTTCGCATTAGTTAGTGTAGCTGCATTTAATAAAATTTGAGACCAGAAGTTATAAAATTGCCTGGCATTGCTCTTGCATGGGTGAGCTTACGGTACATATTTTCCTACTTCCTTAAGAAATACGACCATATTTGTGTTACGTGGAAAAGACCATTGTACAGCGAGATCACCGGAGAACTTTTGATGCCGAATTTTGTCACTGCTGACCCTTTCGCTAGTTCCAGCAGGGCGTGGCCTATTTTCGGGTTTGCGCATCCGACAGCAATGGCGCCAACGATGGAAACCCGCTTATATTTCGCTGATTGGTTCGTAAATCGCGCTTACTTTCTTTACAAGACTTAGTTTTCCAAACAGTCTCTGAGTCAGGCAGATAATCAGCGTCACACTCCCAATAAAGGTACGCTGTCGCATTAAAAGAAACACTCGCAGAAATTTCCATGTCAAATAGAAATGAGTGAATCGTGCAATTCAATTTGCCCAGGGAGCGAGTGGTAACAACCATGTTGGCTTCAAGTTCCTCAGATTAGTCTAAATAAAGAACCCAAAACAAGCATGTGCACATCATCAAGTGGTGTATACTAATAGTGAAACTTACGAGTAGAATTCAATACAGTACATACGGAAGAAATCGGCCAGGAATATCATACGAAATGCCAAATAATTCTACGTAAAATTGAAGATTGCGGTAGAGAAAAAATACACAAGAAGATAAAAAAAATAGTTGCGGCTAAGCTCACCTAACCTTGGATATGCAAAGCAAAAGCTTGGCTTAGTATGCTTGACTCTTGGTTTCGCTTGGTTAACCTTTGATGTAGCTGTTGTGCCGGCCACGGCTCCAAGCCGTTCGGTTCAGTGCAACGCCAAGCCGTTCGGTTCAGTGCAACGCTCACAGGAGGAGGCCCGGCCTCGCTTTCATTCTCGGAGAACGCGGCGTTCCTCTTTCAGTGCGAACGCAGCGCAAGATGAGTCACAGCCTGAGACGACCCAGCAGCGAATGCGTGAGAGGCTGCGGGTTTGGTTGGCTGCCGATCAGCTGAGCGGCCGCCACCCGGCCGCCGCCGCTACGTGAGCAGAACCACTTAAAGGGGCCCTAAATAGGCTTCCGAATGTCGCCATTTCAATCGCGCAATCGCTGGAGTACCCCTTCACGACAACGTGTACCAACTATTACACCTCTGCGTAAAGCAGGGGCCGCACAAACACGAAAAAAAGATTTCACTTCCTCCCCTGGCTCACCAACCATACCTTGCCGCCACACTTGCGCGCTCTGACGCAGTTCTTTCCGGCTCTGACGCGCCTCTATGACGCACGAGACACTGCCCAGTGCGGCGCCGCGAACGCGAACCACAGCGACAGCGCTCACCGTGCAACCGGAATCTGGTGGGCGGAGCATGCGCGTCGAGTGCTAAAAAAAAAAACCGCGCGCAGGGCTTGGCGCAGCCAATGACTGCACGTACATCAAGGAGGGTGATGGATTGCCCTGTTTCTCTCGGTGGTCTTGCGCCGGGTCGATGACGTCGCGGCTTCCACAGTGCTTCGGAGGAGCTACTAGAGGAGGAGAGCCCCAGGCCTTATGGGTGGCCCCTTTTAATGAGCGATAACTCGGCTAATACTTAACGCATTTAAACAATTTTTGCGGGATGACGTTCCTTGGATAGTACTCCAGTGACTGCGCACGCAAAATCGTAACATTTGGCAGCCTATTTAGGGCCCCTTTAAAACGGGGCCTTGGGCGCAGCGCCGGCAGCGGGCCCGGCGAATCACACGAGGCGCTTTGAGGGGTGTGTCGCTGAGGGTGACTCTCCGGTCAAAAGGTTAACCTAGCGCATCCTCCGCGGAACCACTGGACAAAAGTAGCAAAGCTTTGCTTTAAAAGGCTAACACGGCGCCCAGTTACCCCTATAACATTCAGACTTCCTCAAAAACCAAACGCCTCTTCGTCTAACGACAACGATGGTTTAATTGCTCAGCCTACTCGTAAAGGGATCCGTTCGATGTGGTGTGGCTGTTGACTTTGCGTCGTTGCGTCCTTAAATCCGTGAATCTCGTCCGTCCATCAGTGAGACCAAAAAAGCCTGGCTTGAAGTCCAAACTGCTTCGACCGTGTCGGCGCAAAGGTATGGCGCAAACGTGTAGACGTCGGCTTCATAACGCGAAGTACCCAGGTTCGATGCCGACCACGGGAAGCGTTTTTTTTCCCTCGGGGTGCTTGATGTGCCTTCGCTCATAATCATCATCGTTTTGTGAAACCATTGTGTGAAGTTGCCCTTCGTGCAGTACGTTTTGGGGACAGTACGGTCGCCATCACGGAGGAATAGCAAGCTTCGCTTTGATAAAACATGAACTGAAATGCACTGAAGTGCTATTTGGGATTGTTGGTTGAACATACTTATGGACGACAGCGCAGCTGGAACAGCGCTCCTGTGTGTTTATAGGTGTTCCTTTCTGTCCGTCTTCCAGCTGCGCTATCGTTCCCTAAGTTAATAAAACGTGCCATTCTAAGCGATTTCCCATCCTTATTGTTTACGGAGGTAGCTCCAGGTTTCACTCAGAGTTGTATACAGCTTGTCATATTACCGCACACGAATACTGTGTGCTGCCGTGTAAAGTGCTTTCGATTTGTCGCATTGGCCTCAGCTGGAAGGGCAACTTTCAGCGGACACCAACAAACAGCACACTCAATAAGCAAGTAATCCGACAACGCCGCTTGCAGGCTGAATACAGTCTAGTCCACTTATAACAATATCTAAGTGCCAAGAAAATTCCATCGTTATAACCGATAATCGTTATAAGCGGGTCGAGAAAAAAAAAGCCACAAGAGAGATCAAAACATTTTATTAGCATGCAAGTGAGGTAGTGCAACTACTCGTTTGCAGAAAAGCCATAGTCAGTCAGCTTTGACCGCTTCACGCGAAGCTGACGAACATCTTTTTCGAGAGCATCTAATTGCTCCACATAGCTGAGCGGGAGGTCCTTCGCGAAAATGAAGTCCCGTAGGGACTGTATCATTCGTTGGGCCTCGTGCGATGACGGAACGGCTAGGCTGCTCAGCCGCGTCGTAGTCGTCGTCGCTCTCACCGCTGTCCGCTGCACCACGCACACTCGCAACGATCGCCTCGTCACTGAGGCACTCGGACGTTTCCACACCATCGTCGGCATGGAGAAAATCGTCGAGACCCGACGCGTCTTTGTGAAGCGCCGACCATAACTGTGGCACCCCTTCATCGTCGGGTGCTTCCGTGGCCTCCCCTGGGATCGCTTCGTCCTCGCCTGCTTCCTCCTCGTGATTTTCGGCGCGCGCGGTAAGCGGATTCAATCGCTATATCCGATATCGCGGCTCGGGAGCATCGTAATAAGCGGGTTATTTTACCATAGAAAGCATACAAAATTGGACGGTGCAATTGTTGTCCATCGTTATATCCGATATATTGTTATAAGCGGTATCGTTATAAGTGGATTCGACTGTACTTCAAAATACATGAATGCGACCGCAGGCAGCTTGGTGACCTATAGAACTAAATGCTAAGGAAGCAGGCTGGGTCGTGTTTTGAATAAAAGTACATGGAATTAGGTGCTCCGGAGATTTCAAGCAGCAAGCTGATGTTTCTTTTTTTCCTTTTTTTCTACAGGGGGTGGGGGTGCTATATCACGTGGAAGATGGAACTATTTTCCGGGCCATGACGACTCAAATGTGGGCTGTCTTTAAGGCCTTCTAGCAAGTTCTGTTTACAGGGAACGTTTAGGGCAAAGTTACTTTGTTTTGCCTGCACGGCGCCACAGCCCCTTCTCCTGGTTTGACATGGCACGCGTAGCAAAAGCGGCATTGTGTACAAGATGCAGCGCGCATCGCAAAAGCGACACTTTTCTATATTGGGCGGGAAAGCTTGCACATACCGAAGCTTTTCTAATCTTTGTAAAACAAGACCGGTAAGCGCTTAGCAAAAAAAACTTACGCCCACCTCCCCTCGTGGGAACCCTGGTGTGATGCAATGCATCTCATGGGGAGTTCCATTGGCGTTTTCCATCGTATATTGATTACGCTTATAACAGGGATTCTCACGCGAAGGGGAGGTGGGCGTAATTTTTCATTTTCACCATGCAATGCACATGCAGTACACGTATGCTCAGGTACGGTCTTTATTGCAGACGAGAATGAGTGCCTTGTGGTCCATAAAGTGCACATTTAGGGGCTCGACGATTGCATCAAGCAATCGTCGAGTACTGCGAGAGAGTGCAAGCGTAACGCGGACGACCGTCGACTGAGACCGTCGGAGCGCGGCATGCCGCTTTATATTCACAGCGCCCAAAGGAGAGGAGAGCGCGGAGAGAGAGAGTACTGCACATGCGCAGCGCGCGCAGCGCCGCCCACCGGCGCCTAGCAACGGAGTGAGAGCGCGCTGCGCCAACCCGCAGCTGTTTGGGAGAGAGTGTTCGCTATCGGAGAGAGGAGAGGAGGAGAGGCGCAGCTGTGCGGACAACGCCGGACAGACGCAGGAAGGACAGAGGGGCGAGCATGAGATGCGTTGCATCTAAAAAAAAGAAAGAAAAGAACTACAAGGGCACGTAAATAAGCACTTCTTATGAGTTGTGAACGCGAAAGCCGTTTAATGTCCAACTGAACGCTCTGGCATTGACGGCGCCGAGCTGATGTTCGGTTATTGTTAGCGCCAAAGCGTCAGCAGTGCCTGCGTGCGGCGGTGCATCGCACAGAGCGCCTCCGCTAGTGACAGCTGTGCCGGTGGCTGAGGCCAGTGCGTACTCCGTCTCCCCATCCCACTGCGACTCCTCCAGTCCTACAATAGCGTTGGGCTGGCACAAACCCGCGTTCGCAGCCAACTAATTTCATTTCATTTAACGGGTTTCATTGAATGTTTGTGAGGTGGAGTGCGCCGAAGCTAGACCTGGCCAAGAGGCGCGCCGTATATTTAAAAGCTCCAGAATAATTTTGACCACCTGTTTAGCGTGAGCCGAAATATCAACAGACGGGCGTTTTCGCCTTTCGCCTTCATCTGAAAGGCAGCCACCACGGTCGGGATTGAGCCCGAGTCCTTCGGCTCAGCAGCACGACGACTTAGCCACCGTGAGTCACAGCGGCGGGTGTGACGGCCAACTGCAACGTCGCGCTAGCACACCCCCGCGTTCGCAGCCAGTGGGAATTTGAGTGATACAGACGACGTCGGTGCGGGCTTTTTCGCTCCGTGGGCAATTTAATGGTTTCGAACGAAAAAGGATGCGAGTGCTCACATGCAGTAGCCGCCCGTAACTTCGAGGGCGGCGCCAGTTACGTAAGAGCTGCTCGGGCAGCAGAGGAAGGCGATGGCCTGAGCTATTTCCTCCGGCTGGCCCACTCGGCCCAAAGGCGTGCGAGCTACGAACATCTGCTCTTCTTCTTCGCTCAACGCGCTGACCATCGGCGTCTGAGTCAACCCCGGAAGGACGGCGTTACAGCGGATGCCATGCGGGGCCAACTCCTGCGCCACCGACTTGGTGAGGGCGATCACTGCCCCCTTGGAGGCTGAATACGCGCTGCAGTTGATCAGGCCGCTCTTGCCCAGGATGCTGGCGATGTTCACGATGACTGCGTCGGCCACCGCTGATTCCATCATGGCTCTCGCGGCAGCCCGCGTCACGAGGAACGTGCCCTGCGGAAAAAGGAAACAATGTGCGTGTCGCTTCCGATCAACCTGCAGAGCCATCTGAAGATTTAAAAAAATCCCCGGCCACCTCCACTAACGTGAAACCTGGGGAGGGGCGAAGCATACAGTGTATAAGTGTTTTCTTAGCGCCTTGGCGTGTTTACCAACGGAGATGAAACCGTTCGGGGTTACGAAGCTTTGTTTTAAAAGTCCCTTGTCTTTGAAGCACGAAGCTCTAGCGCGAGGCGTAAACGAGTGTCCCGGTGTTTTTTTTAGTACGCGTTACAAAGCACTCCACAGCGAGGCGTAAACGAGTGTCTCGGTGTTTTTTTGTTTGTGTTTGTGTTTAGTACGCGTTACGTTCAAGCGCGAGACGTAAACGAGTTTCCTGGTGTTTTAGTACCGTGACTACATGAAACGAACGACGATTACGACGACGACGACGACGATGACGACGACGACGACGACGACGACGACAGGAGACGCCGACAACCCCAACCCCTAAAGTCCTCGCCCCTAAAACCGCCACTCCATGTCAGAAAGGCGGCGCAACCGGGCAGTGGCATCAGTTTAACACTCCGCTTCTCAAAGTCATGTGGGCCGTCCCCGACACTTATATTTTCTTCTGCTCTGTTCTCCAGTGGACCAGCATGAAAATCCTATCAAAATTCCCCAAATATTTCCAATACTTTCTCGTATTCCCCGCATTGCGCCGTGCAGGGGAAAGAACGTGGGATGGTAGGAGGCCTTGGGGTTAGATAGCGGGAAGGGTTTGGTCACGGGAGGATTTTTATAGACATCGAAAACATCTTTTGGAATTTAGAGGTGCGTTGAAGCGGTGACCTTCAAGGTACGTACCACAGAGCAAGAGTTGCAAAACGTTTTGCACCGGTTTTAAAGTTTTGGGGACATATTTGGCGCTGATTGGGCGGAAATTACAAACGTAGCATGGTGTTGCATGCCGTTTACTAGCAAAGCCGACAACGCGCGAAGAAAAAGAAAAAGAGAAAGGCGATGCGTGTAAAAGTAAGTTCTCGGCGAAATCACATACGTTCCCGCAAATTGCAATCAGTGGGCCTCTTCGATTTACGGCGTTCGGGTAGACAGCTGCTTGCCAGACTAAAAATGTAACAGCTCCGTGAATCAGAGATGCTTGCCCTAAAACGATCAAGGGCGATCTGGCCATGTTCCGGAAGTGATGTGGAGCTACCCTAGAATGACTAATGGCTACTTGTTACTGGACCGTCCAGGTTAGCAAAACGTTTAAAAAAGAAAATCATAACTTAGCTGCTCGCATAACAGACTCGCCGCATATCCAGTATGTCTGAATTGGTATTCATCTAATTTATCAGGCATCGGGGCTTTTGAGGTCCTATACAGGTCCCTTATTCCAAAAGCAAGGTTAGAAATGAGTGTTGAATTAAAAGAGGATCAGATATATTTAAAACATTCTAAAACCAATCTGAAACACAAAGTTGCCAGCCACCCTTGAGAATGCATGCAAACTTCGTTGGCGATATACTAGAGTCCCACCGACCCTTAAAACAGCGCAGAACCGCATCCTGAACAAGAAAACAAGGTAAGTTTGAGTTGCTTAACGTCCATTGAAAGTACTTAACTGTAATATGCTTACGCAAATGTTCATTGAATCTTCGCTACTTAGGGGCGTGCATTATTTGCGGTTACTAAGTTGCTCACATATTGCAAGTCACATAGCCCGAAACCGCTCCCGTAAATTCAATAGGTGCAACGGGTTGCAAAATTGACGACGAAACATGAAGACTGCTTAACTTGGTGCTTTAAGGTTGTCAACAGCTGAACATTTCTTTTGTGAACTACATCTGCTTGTTCTGCGATAGCAACAAAGGGGGTCTAAATCTAAAGATAGGAATGCTTTCCTTATATATGTTGCGAAAAGGAGTGACCTTTTCACGACATACGGAATAGCGGCTTCTAGACTGTTTTGTCCAAGCAAGCGACGCGTTTAATCCCGCCACTCTCGTACGATGCGACGGTGTCGAGTTTTAAATGGAGTTCTAATATGCCCTATCGGTGCAAAATGCATTACTCAACACAAACATTTCTTTTGTTGATCTAACACCACAACGCAAATGGTCGGAAAGCTACCCTGTTCAAACGTGGCCACCGCATTTTTTTTTTTTTTCAGAAAACAGTAATGTCATTTAATTGGGGTGATACTGGAAAGGAAAGTCAGCATGCATCCCAGCACAACTTATATATACCAGAGGGCTAACGATTTCATAGGCTGTAGTGATTGTGTCTTTAAAGCGAAAACTTTCTTAGTGGGGCAGTCCTGTCAAAAAACTAATGCATTTCCCCATAGACCGGTTGGTCGACCGAAAAGCTCTGATAATATCTCTGGAATCACAGCGCGTGCGTGAAAAACCGGGCTGCCATTGTGTCAAAACGGTTACTTGAAAATCGCGAAAAAGAAACGATTTTAGATAAGACAATGCACGCATCGATCACGAAGAAGGAGCGCCATAGTGTGTACCTTTATCTTATAAACCACGCATCGATACACTTTGAGATCGTTCGTAGATGCGCTTACTTAGTGCGGGAAAAATCGTCGCATGGTTTCGTTGTTTGTTTGCGATTTGCGTCTTTGAAGGTTTGGCAATCGATTGGACACACTTTCAGTGAAGGTTGGGCGCACTTTTGAAGCAGTTTGATGTCAGAAAGCTTTCGCCCTTCTCTGAACTTCCTTTAGGAAAGGATGATAACGTTATTTCATGTGTTGAAGTTTACCTTAAGGTTGATTTGAATAACCTTGTCGAATTCTTCATCAGTAGTGCCGACAATGGGAGACATGGACGGTACACCGGCGCAGTTGACCACGATGCTTACAGGCACCGATTCGCTCTCCTTAATTTTGGCGAAAAGTTGCTCCACCGACTCCGTGTACCCGACGTCCAAAAACACAGATGTGTGGCTTGATGAACCTGCAAAGGGACAATTCCATTTTTCATCGTTAATTGCTTGCTGGTCTTTTTTCTTTTTTTTTTCAAGGTGAGGTATTCTCATATCAGTGGATGACTCAAAAAGTATATCCTGTTGCGTCAATCAAATGCTGTTTTGCCATATAAGCCGAAAAGAGGACCGCCGTAGAATCATTGCATTACGTTTTGCATGAAAAGCGTTCACTAAGCTTGTAAGTTACCCATAGACAATAAGTATTCAACAAGAATTCGATGATAGCAGGGTGAGATGTTTATATAGGCCCGCACTTTTATTTGCAATGTAAAAAACTGAATTAATAAAACTATCGTTGGCATGCCAAATCAAGTACATGCAGTTTGACTCGGTTTCACCCGGATGTTTTGTCCGTACGTCACCTTTGTGGCTTTCCGCTTTGTGGCTTCCACCCGGCGTCACATGTATTTTTAAATACGCCAACCGTTAAAACATGCGCCCGTGAGGCCACATTATTGCAACTCAGATATAAGAACAGGTCATAACGCAAGGAGTATGGGACGAACTGATGCTGATACGTTATAGGTGTGCACGCGAGCCTCATTTGGTTACATTGCGACATCGGCGGGCCTAATTCAATTTCGATTGCTCGCTTTAACGTTTGTGCATCAAACTTTTCTTTACGCGCCTATCGCGCTTTCCCCTATCGGTACGGCGTCCTGTTTTCCCTCGCGCCGTTGCTTAACACGGAGGCCGTGCACATAAGTTACACACCATGGGCGCCTAGCCAGGAACCAGGCCTCCGCCGCGCTCCCCCACTGCGCAGGAGCGGCGCAGGCTTAAATCATGCCATCACTTTCTTCTCCGTTGCACTACCGCTGATTATTTCCCGGCCTGCGCTCGTGCTCTGCTGCCGTTCGTTCTTCTGCGTTGGTTCGCTTCAAAGTAGGCGCACTTTTTTTTAGTCAGCCCACCGAGTGCTGTCGCACAATGAAAAAAAATAGAACGTGGGTACAGTGCGCTAAAGTAACTATACTTTGCTAACACCTCTTTTTGCTCCGCGTTTGCAGCTTTGCACTTTCATGCTAAGATCCGCATGAAAGTGCATAAGCTACCTCGGGAGTACACAGGTAAGGCAGGCCGCGCGAGAAGCGGCCAGTCGGTCTTACCTATGTATTCCGGCTATTTTCAGTGGTTGCGGGAACTGCCATGGCGAAACGGCAGCCTCTCATACTCTGATGGAGCGGGTGGTATGCATGGAATGCAAACTGACTGCCCTTCTCACAGCCAGTGAGAACTTCTGCTGTGGACTCCAGCTCGCAGCCTGCTGTAATACGGAGAGCCACTGGGGCGGTACTGGAGTAGTATCACATACCACCTCTTACTTTGAGAAGTTATTGGCCCCAAAGCCGGAAAACCAGGGGGAAGTTTTTAAAGGGACCCTGCAAAACCTCTTCCCACTTTCTTGGGGCCCTAAATGTTTTTAAAACGTAGTCAACTAATACACTCAGTGCTTGCAATAAAGAATCACAAGGTAACTCAGCCAAAAATTACTGCTATATGCGTATCACATAACTAAAAAGCTTGCTCAAAATAATTTTCCCTCCTTCCCTGTCTTGGCATTCCTCGAACGCTCGAATTACGTCCTTACAGCGGTGTAGCGGCTATTGGCCGCCATTCTTTCAGTTGCAGCAATGAATGGATTCGATAGCCACTTTTAAAAAACTGCCACAAAAGGAAATCAGAAACGGAAGGCGCATCTCCTGCGTCGAGCAAATCACGCAATGCCGCTCCAGGCCAGCGATACCTATAGCGCTCGCGGTGTTTACAGACACGAAGGAAAAAGTGAAAGCGTTTATCGGCAGTGTAGCAGAGTCCCATTAAACTCCACACGGTAATACGTCATCAGTGTGCACTGCCGAGTCTACATATATTAACTGTAGTTCTGGTTCTTGGAACAAATTTAGTGGGCTGTGGATAATTGCGGCTACTTTTTATTCCATGAGAAGACTGGAACGCTCACGCAGCCAAGTGACGTACACTCTTCTCTTTGGTTTAGGTGACCCGGGTAGATACCGGCTGTTAGTCATGCTTGGGTCGTCTGTTAGAGGCCACAAGTACACCTTGCGATACACTGCTGTTCGCCTTACCCCATGCAAAAGGAGTAAGAAATTCACGCATAAACATTTTCTTGGTGGGCAACGTTGTGTCTGGGTGGTGCTATGGCAGGTTAGTGGATCATCCATCTTCCACACGACAGGAAAAACGGTGGTCTTCTAACTGGAGAAGCTTACTGATACCTCACAGCGTAATGGACCTCACAGCGCAAATGCACTACGTTAGATGGGATGCCCACTCACCACAAGATGAGCCATAATTATTCGCTGTGCTTCATTGAAGGCACTGGCATGAGCACCTGCAGCTTTCCGACAGCCTAAAGGTCGCCTTCGAACAACTCGGACGTTGAAAATACCTTGTTAGTATCATATTCGGATCTTTGCGCAGTTTGTTGATATGTAGTGGAGTCATGTAAATCTGGTTTACCAATCCCCGTTTGATGCTACCCAGGTAAGCTGCTGCACCACAATCGCAGTCCTCTTCTGTCCTCGCAAACAGCAAAAATTAGGAGGACATGGGATGGGAGCTGTGATCGAGTATCAAAGAGGCTTCCGGTTAAATTGTAGACTTGCCCCATGTCTTGGAGCTTAGCATGAAGCCATTTTCGGTAATGTACCAGGTCCCGAGTGATGCCATTTGTAAGAATCCATTGTACTTCACTGAAGGGTGGTTTGTAAAACTGTTGTGTTCGGTTGTCTGTTCATGGACAGGCTGCTTAGAGGCTCGGGCAGAAGCTCGAAGGGGGAGGCTGCACCTTACTGGCTCGGAACGCTGCAGTTACGGCATGTATGGCACACCATTTCAAACAAAACCGTGCCGCCTGCCTCATAAACCCCGTCAAGGTCATAAGCCACGCACAAGGCTTAGGCTTTAATCTCCTATGCAAGCGGTTACATTTCAACTCGTCTTGCAGAGTTCCTTCAAGGGGCGATGAAGACAAAATACAAGTTTGTTTTATTCGAAAGATTAGGTGTTCTATAGACCCTTTGCAAAAAGGTGGGCAATGCTGAATATTCAGCGGTGGCAACACTTCGCTCTGCCCGCGCTGACAGATGTTTAAGCGTCTGTGAACCACAAACGCGCTCGTCTTCCTTTTTTTTTTTTTTCAGAACTGTTTTGTGGTACAGTTGCACGTGCGCATCATGACTGCCGAAGTTTTAACGCGAACATTCAGGCAGGAGAGTTGTGTTGTAGCAGCCAACAATTGGAGCCTGCAGGCAGGTTTTCTCTGCTTGTTTTGACGTTTCAACGGCAGTAGATTGATTTGATTGATTGTAGGGTTTAACGCGCCGACGCAGCGCAGGCGATGAGGCGCGCCGTATTGGAGGGCTCCGGATTAATTTTGACCACCTGGGGATCTTTAACGTGGGCCGAAATTTCGTACACGCGGGCGTTTTTGCTTTTCGCCTCCATCAGAAAAGCGGCCGCCGCGGCCGGGAATCGATCCCGCGACCTCGTGCTCAACAGCGCAACGCCTTAGCCACTGGGCCACCGCGGCGGGTAATCCTGCATTTCTATAAATCGAGATGTAAGTACAAACCCCCTGACGCAATGCACGCATCGTACTGCTTATGTGATACAGGTGGAAGATACATCGTGTTTCTACCTCACATAACTTCTGCATGTGTCCTATCATGAGTTCCAACTGACATACAGACGAAAAAAAAAAGATAGCAGCAATCAATAGATACGACGGCAAGTAAACGTAAGTTCGTTCGGGACATTTCGTGGAGACAAGAGCAGCGTCTTTATGTATGCTTTCGTCCGTTCCGCGAGAGGCTTAGAAAAATTGAACAGGTACAACGTGAGCAGTGCGTCCATAGCGACCAGCTGCCGCTACGATAGGGCAAGGGCGCATCGAATAAACACAATTAGAACTGGACGACTAAACAAGTAGGCAGCGGTAAGGCTATTCGCTGTTAGTAACAAATCCTGCGGTCGTTTGCTGCTCTTCATCCTCCCAAACGACGGTATTCATCGCTGAAATTGTCGTATCTTGTAGGGTCTGTCAGTCGACGGCTTCTTCAAATGAAAGTTCAGAATATGCTGCTCTTCAAACAAATGAAGAGCAGCAATGTTATTTTCCCACCCAGTTCTCGGAAAAACAAGCTACGACAACCGCATGCCATTATTACGCTGCGGAGGTCGTTAGCTGCTCGGCGTTTGCTGCCTTTTCGCTGTTTCCGCTTCCTTCATGATGGCGGAGCACAGTGTTGCCGGTATGGTCTACTGCTCCTCCACTCCGGAAGCGATCGATGCTTTATTAACTGCGAAATTACTCAATTTAAGCTCAAATTTCGATTCTCGCGCCAAAACATTTGTTTGAACGACGTTTGCAATGACATCATAAGAGCAGGTCTTTCAGCTTCTAGCGTAGCAAGCCAGCCCGACGGCTCGGCTAACATCGCTGGTCTTCATTAAAGTTCTTCTCTCTCTTCCAGCTAAAGTTGGTGTGGAGCGGAGACTTGCTTATTGTTAGTCAGCCTAGATGGCGCCACCACACCGCGGCAAGCCGTTTTCTGCCTTTGGTTAGTTAGTGACCGTATATAAACCTGGCTTGGTTTTGTTCATGGAGAAAATAATCGTTTTGTGAAACATGGTGCTCGCTCGACAAAAACACTCACGTACGACACCGTCGCTTGCGTCAATCGGCCAGTGTCGTCTGAGACAACCACAAAGCCCCGCAGTGCTGTGCATCTAAATGAAGCATAGTGCGCGCAGTACCAACAGCAGTACACATAGGTACTTCTATGTTTACGTGTGCTTTCGTAACTTCCACTGTTTGTCCCACCATTCTTACTGATATAAAAAGAATGCGCCCCAAATTTAAGCGCAAATAGCTCGTTCGGCAAGTTTATTTAGCTGTGCCTAATTTCGTTTGCTTTTTCGGCCTCCGCCAATCGTAGAGCTGGCTGCTATGTCATGATAGGTTCTGTTGCAGGAAATGAGCTAGTGGGTCGCATGGGCGTTTTTTTTTCTAATTATGCAAGTTATTTTAGCGAAGTTTGCCTTAAAAGTGGTGTCAGCATGATTCTAACGAGGCAACCTTTGAAGAACCGAGCTTGCATTTTTTCTTCCTGGCCCCTTTAAGCAATGTAGGCTGCTTTCTTCTGTGCTTCTGGCATTGTTGCTGGTACATTGTAAACGATATATAAAGTATAGTGAGGCGATCTTGATAGTCTTTTGAACCAGTGTTCTGCACATGTGGGAGTGATGGTGCTCGTACGAGGCATCCATTTATCTGCAACCCTTGGACTTACATCATTTGTATGTGGCTACGTCTTCTATGTAAACCTTAGGGGAATGTTGCTGGAAACAGGTGACCGCTTGATTTTGTTCCACGAAGTGATTTTATTGATACCAGACGACTGGGCTGCTGCAGACACATTGATACACCTTTAAAAACACGTGTAGCTCGTTAACTGCCCTCGAGTATCTTTAGAACAGTGCCCCTGCGCCTTTAGATAGCTTGCACTAACGTCACCGTAGCTGCCATCTTTGTGACCCACAAACACGGCGAAAGGCTGCACAGTTATCCGGCGCTCTTATCTTTTGGAGCACTGAAAAATCTGTAATTGGGTCACAAGAAAGGGTTCTGATGACGTCATGCGCAAGCTATGTATTGAGTTTCGACATCAGCTAGAAAGGAATGCACGGGTCATACTTCTTGGGATCAGCCATTTGGGCTCGGCATATATGTATCAGCCATCAAGTAGGTTATGCACATCTTTCTGTGTTACCGCAGACCCGCACCTATGATAGCGTACTGTAGTTTAGCTCTAATTTACGTTCGAAAAAAAAATAAGCAGCAAATGTTTATTGCCAACCTCCATGGTTCCGCTTAAATGCTACGTGAATACTTACGTGTTACAACTTGGATGAGGAAACGTTATGTAGAAAGACAATATAATTTTTTTTATTTTGGCAGACTGTCTTAACGCGGAGAGAATTGCGACAGGAAATCAAAGACACAGAAACAGCAAGCTTTCTGCTTTGCGTCAAGGTTAGCCGCCAGTTAACGAAATCTGCCAGTATTCTTCGTCTCTAACATGCTGCCCAAATAAATATCCTCCCCTTTCTGTGTGTTCAGAATAGCTACAGTAAGCAGTGCACGTTGACAAGCAACGTTAAGCCCGGCAGTCACCGCATTAAATTGGTATACATAATCCACTGTTGCAAAACATCAGCGGTAAATATACATCAGAAATTCCTTTCTATATAGCTACTGTTACTTCTCAGAAATTGTCCGGCCAGAGCAAGAGGACAGAAATAATCAGTCGGAGTCATTTCGGCATACCCCCGGTGCACAACTCGTGTCATGTTTAAAGTACCCGACAGAACTCCAATCCCATCCTCGCAGATTGGGCTACAACCAAGAAGACCCACCTGGCAGTGACCGGGCCACCTTCGTGGCTCCATCCAGGTTGATGTCAGCCACGACGACCTGGGCGCCCAGAGCGGCCAGGGCGTGGCATACGGCCTTGCCGATGCCACTTGCGCCGCCAGTCACCACAGCCAAGCGACTGCTCAGAGACATGATGCACAAAACTGGCTGCTCGTACGCCGTTCCTGCCGCCGCGTTGGAAGCCGGATTCACGCGCTGTCTGGCGTTCTTATGGGGGCACGGGAAATGGTTATCGCTGAACGCTTTGTCGGAGGGGGACGCAGCGGCCTGAGATAAGGTTGCGTGCCGAAGGTCCTGCGTGCTATCAAATGCGAATAACGCTTTGAAAGCAAAGCTTTCTAGCTCTACCAGCCAACGGTGTTGTGTGGGACAAGGAACTCCCAACGCGGCGGCGGCGGCGGCGGCGGCGGAGGGAAGTGGGGGAGGGAGACCTTCGAAAGACGTTCCTTTCCGTTTTATTTCCACCGACGCATTCGTTCGGGACGCCACCCACACGAATCCCAGGTAACGGCTGAGGAGGGGAGGGGGAGGGCACTCTTTGGCGCGAATCTCTGGTTTCACTTTTTGTAGAGCCACGTGTGTGAATTCAAATGACGCCGCGTGGGCAATTGTTGTGGGTGTCATTTAAAGCTTTGCTTTCCAACCATCTTCACAGCGTGGATTGGAGCCTTTTGTTTTTGCTCCGTTCGTGTCTTCTTTTTTGGTAAGGAATGATAATAAAGTACAGTTATTGCGAAACCTTGCTCATATGTTCAGGAAAAAATAGGGGCTAGACGCACTCACGGGCCGTTTTCGTAACGTGCAGGTGAAGGAAGCACATACATTCCCTTCGATTCCAGCGGCACGCAATAGCGTAACATTGATTTCGAGTCGGATTCACGTCTACACCGTCTTAAAAATTAAACAATTCAAAGCAAGCATAGACCCATCGGAAAGTCGGCGCCTCATTACGATGGTCACAAAAAGCAATCATCATTATCATTATTATTACGATGAAAAGCAGCAAAACAGGGAGTTGTAACGACATCCGTAATCGCGCTATAGGCCCTATCTAATGTAAACATCGTCTGATATGTTGTTTGTTATCTTAAGAGGGACATACTCTCTGCCATACAGTCGATATATATAGCCTTGTTTGCGACAAACCGGCCTAATGTAACACACGTGCCCATTGTCTCTGTGCCTTCTGATTTTTTGCTGCGAAAGCATTACTAGCGTACATTGTGTCCGATTTCGCGTGAACTGGTGAAGCCTCATTCGTGAAGCCCCAATCATGAAACCTTCCGTATTTACAAGTTTATAACTAGCACTCGACATACGTGGATGGAGGTAGAGAGAGAGAGAGAGTAAATGTTTATTGAAAAGGCGAAGAGGTCGGCCTGAGAAACTGATCTTGGGCCTGCTGCTTCCCACTGGGGCGAGGGTGCTGGGGACTAAAAAAAAAAGGAATGTATATGGAAGGTATGAGAAATGAGAGTGAAATCGGCATATAACTATGCACATGCAGTAAGACCAATAAACGTATCACACACAACGGTGCGCCGAATCAGATTTTCACAGACCACTTTTCAGCACATGGTTATCGTCCATATATATAAAAAATATGACATTATTCCGCAGTCTGTTAAATTTTTTCGCAACCTAGAACCGACAATCCAGAGAAGAGTCCCTAAGGGATATAAGCAGGGCGTTAACGGCTAGGCTTTGCTTCTTGTCGTCAGCCCACGTGCCCAAAATCTTTTGTTCGGACAGAGGGCGAGTGTCGAAGCGTAGTAATGCTGCCTGAAGGTCTTTTCGCTCCCTAGTGTACATCAGGGAAATGCTAATGCTCCTCTTGAATGGAGATATTTGGGATTAGCCTTCGTCCTGCAGTGAGAACAACCAGCCTGGTGATGATTATAATGATGATTATGAATGTGACGATGATGATGGTGATGACACCTCGTTTGCGCAAAGGAGCCGACACGGATGTGTGACGGCCGGACGTTCGGCCTAATGTCGTCAACCGGTACCACTGTGAAAAACCACTCATTCTAGGACATCAAATTACGGGTACCACTTCAAATCATATAACCTTAGCGCATAACGTTGGGACCCAGGTCTGCACATACCCTAGAGTTGCTAATGTTATTCTATCAATGTTATGCGTGCACACAGAGTATCCCATACCCGTGGTGGTGCGTTGGACAACGCTTTATAAGCGGGAACGTGCTGCTGCTGCTGCAGTGTGCGTTGCTACAGGACTTTGGCTTGTTGGGGTTTTGCACGGAGGCCTTCATTCCGTTGAGCCGTGCCAAATTTTCGGCGCACGTTCAAAATTAATCCGGAGCCACCCACTACGGCGTGCCTCATAGCCCATGGAAGTGAGGCTACGGGGCGCTAAAACCCCCACATAATAAATAAATTATTTCGTTTGGGGCAAATGGTGCATAGAGTCCCTCGCTTTCAGGCCAATTTAGCTGTCTTAGTCTGGTTGTCACCAGGCCCGGCAAAATTGGAGGTTCCCGTATTTGACTATACGGGGCGAAGCATCGCAACAACTGCACTGTAGTGGGAGAGAAGATCGAAACCACCTGAGTAGCAGTTTTCGGCTAAGGAATCCCCTGGATGGCGTAACCGAGAAGTTGCTTTTGGTGGAGAAAAATAAATCATTCATTGCTTTACTCAACATGCCAATAAAATTGATTTACGCTGTGTAATATACAAATCGTATAATTGTGTTTAGCATCAAATATGTTTTAAAGGATACCATCCATAACTTTTACAGATAGCCGACTGGTGCACCACCTCGCCTCTGAATTCGGAAATACGAAGTCACTCATTCACTGTTTGTTTGTTTGTGTTTAGCCACCGGCGTTTCTCCAGCAAATGCGCTCATTCCATTTCCTTCTTGTTAAAGATGAGTTATGACCCTTAGCACCAGTTCTACGCAGCATTTAAAAGAAAACTTAAAAGGTATGCCAAAGCCGCATGTCTGTATACAGTGCCAGTTCGGTTTTACTGAAAAAAAGAAGGACGCTATTCGCTTAAGCTGAAGGGGCAGCTCTAGGCATGCAACGTTCGAAAACTTCGTTTCGTGGGCGCCGTGCTGTACGCCTGTAACTGAATGACGAGGTGGGTACCTTTGTCCGCGAGCATCGTGTCACGTCTATACAAATGAACCCGGCTATCCAGGAAACTAAGCAGATGACACCATCCGAGCTTGTCTACGGAAGACGGCCGACTACAATGCTTCACGCCCTGCTGCTGCATGTAGAAGACGACATCAACGCCGATGTCCGAAGATACCTTCAGCGTGAGGAGGAGGCCCGCCAGCTTGCTCGAGTTTGTACAACGGACCAGCAGCCGCTGGATGCCGGACGCTAAAACCTCCGACGCCGAGACACTGAGTACCACCCAGTGGAACTTGTAGTGGTTTGGACTCCAATCGGACGACGCGTACTCAGCGAGAAACTAATGTGACGGTATTTCGGACACTACCGGATGCTATGACGCGTTGGCCAACTTACCTTTGAAGTGATCCGTGATATCCCAACGGCGATATCCGGCCCAGCAGGACGACGCACGCGGCCCGAAGTCGTCCACGTGGTTCGCCTCAAGCCTTACTACGCAAGATGACGGACGTTTGTTTGTTTGTTCGGAGTGTCGTTTTATTTGATTTGAGCATCGAGTCGATGCACTCTTAAAAGCGGGGTGGGGGGGGGGGGGGAGTAATGCTGCGAACCATGCACTGAGTGTGTTTACTTATGCGTTTTGTTTCTACCACCCGGCCACGCCCGGCTGTTATCTAAGTGCCAAACGAAGCACATGTTCCATTCTCTATTTTTGATGCCGCACGTTTTATCTCATCTGATAGGGATAGTGTTTTGCCCTGTTGTTACTGGACTAGAATCATCTTCTATTATCTGCAGTATTCTCGTTGTAATTTGACTGTTCGAGAAGCAATCACGCCGAAAGATGAATGCTTGCAGAGCAGAAGTAACGGCATTCGATTCGCCTGCGTCAGCCAGCGCCCGTCACTTCGTTAAGTGCTTCTACGCCGCTTGTATGTGCTTTGTGTTTTTGCGGAGCACAAGTTCGCTCCAATACTTCTGTTGCCTGAAGAAAACCTGTGTCGTCCTTGACTACGTGACAACATGCAGCAAGTAATGCTATGCGCATAAACGCTTTCTTTCCCTTCCCGAACCCCTTTCCCTCTAGTGGGTCAAACAGTCATCCTGCAATAAAGGAATTAATGAAGAAACTTTATAAACGCAAGGATGGAGGCTCGGCCTAAGTGGGGGACGAGTCGCCATCTTTTTCATTTGTTAAGACTTGACCGGTTGGGGGGGGGGGGGGGGGGTGCCGCTTCTAGCTAGTCTGTAATGGAATACTTTGAGGGTACTCCGCCACAGCTGAGCGGGACACTTATTTTGGCCCCGTATGCATGGAGGCTCCCCATTGCGGCCTGTCCGAGAACTTGGAGTCTAAGTTTGAAGGCGCAATGGGGGGCCGGTCGTAGTAGCGCATACACACAAGTACATGCGACTGCAGCCTGGCTTCGAGACCCGCCCTGCGGGAGCTTGTGGACTTAGATAGGGATTCGATTAGAAGGAATAATTTCCAGTTTTTTGCTCACTCAGAAGTCGGCTTTGCGGCACTGCTTTCTGTACTCAATTGCCCTGCGCGCGCCCAGTTTTCTCACTTACTGTGGCTGGAAGGTTTTTTTTTTATTGTAGAAGTTCTATACAGAAAAACCGCAATTAACGGGCATACATACAGGGTGTCCCAACTATCATGCACCAAGATTTTGAAAAAGAGCAATGGCGTTACTCGGACAAAACACTGCATGTTTCGAGTACAGTTGAGTAGCAACCAGTGAGTTTTTCGTTCATTAGATTTTAATTAATTATTTTTATTTAATTATCTAACTCCAGAAGTACTGTCCCATCATTAGAGCGTCAATGAGGCACTTGTAGATACCCTCGAGTAACGTCTAACTGCCGTATTTTCAACGACGTACTAATAGCGTACTCATTTTTGTGACTGATAAATAAATCCGCGAAATATGAAAAATGCCGCATGCTGGCGCGAACAGATTTTTGGTAGTCTTCCTCGCTAATCATCCTGAAGGGGAGATCTAGTGCGGGTGTACTAGTCGTACGCGGTACAATGTGTGGGGACACCAAAGATTACCTTCCCTTGTTCAATTGGTGCAATTTATTGTTTGTAATTATAGTGCCCACGGTGATTAGTAAAAAATCAGTTGCCGCGTACAGCCTTCGTCCTGAGCATTGTATACGTCCCGTCGATCTTTTGGCGCTCCTAAGAAGTCTTCATTTCGAGAACACACACCGCGACTTCAGTCCACCCATTTAAGCATTCTGATTTGGCCGTGGTGCGAACTGCCGATAGCAGAGGCCGCGGCGCCGAAATGCCTCAGCAGCTTCACAGAATTATGCTCAAACTGTGTCTTTTCTTGCCTGGGACGTGGGGTGTTTGAACGGGGCCAGTCGGCTACGTACAGAGGTCAAAACTGTTGACAACAACGCGCGAACGCGTGGCCTTCGATACGTGCAGCGCAGCCTGCTGATAGCCACCGGCGTGACCAGCGAGATGAGGTGACGTCGCTGCGGCGGCTTGGCATGTGAAAGTTGTGGCTGATGCTTCCGTGTTTTGGGGGGCAAGGCTCGACGCCCAAAGTCCCTCACCACGACCGCCGCTAAAGCCGATCAATATTAAACGTTATCTTAGGCTGATAACCAGTGCAGTCTTGTTATCGCCTTTGGTATGGTTCCGATATAAAAAAAAGTGGAATGTGGGTCGGGCACAGCCATTCTAACGTAGGTTGTACAGGAAAGGAGCATTGACCCGCCGCGGTGGCTCAGTGGCTAAGGCGCTGCGCTGCTGAGCACGAGGTCGCGGGTTCGATTCCGGGCCGCGGCGGCCGCTTTTCTGATGGAGGCGAAAAGCAAAAACGCCCGTGTGTACGAGATGTCGGCGCACGTTAAAGATCCCCAGGGGGTCAAAATTAATCCGGAGCCCTCCACTACGGCGCGCCTCATCGCCTGTGTTGCGTCGGCGCGTTAAACCCCACAATTAATCAAAATCAATCAAAGGAGCATTGACTCAGAAATTGCCTAAAGACATTTATATTGGCGCGGTGAAATTTTAGCACGCATGCGCAGGCACATAAAGTGTGGCGAGGTCGTGGTGAGGGGCTTTCGACGTCGAACCTCTCCTCCAAAACAGGGAAGAATCGGCAATAGCTTTCGCATGCCAAGCCGCCGCAGCGCCGTCCCATAATCTCGCTGGTCACGCCGGTGGCTATCAGCAGGCTGCGCTGCACGTATCGAAGGTCATGCGTTCGCGCGTTGTTGTCAACAGTTTTGACTCCTGTACGCTTAAATTGCACGCAGATACCACCTCATTGCACGCAGATACATCAGGTGGTCAGAGGTGAACATTATTCGAGAGCGGTTATTTTGCTACGGAGTCTGGAAAGTTGGCTTTGTCCTCGCACGTTCCGTGAACACAAGAAGATACGGCAACCACGCCGACGCCTGCGAAGGACACGTCATCATCCGACGAGCTTACTAGTCAGCCCAAGGAAGAGACGGCGGGAAACTCATGCTCTTCATCCAACGAAGCGTCTCTTTCGCGCCCCTCCTCCACAGACATCGACAAGGAAGGAAGTGGCTCAGCGGATTCTCGCAGTCAGCTCCCGTCATCCCACCCAGTAGACCCTGCCCCTGTTCCAGCGGCAAAGCCCCGAGCTGCCCGCAACCGCGGACTCCACGGCTCCTTCATCGACGAAGGCGCCAAACCAGTCCGCCGAGAGACGTCCAAACCGTATACCGTCGTGACGCGACCGCAGCAGGCCCCCCTGGCGGGTCCTCACGACACCCGGACGACGTCTCACTCCCGATCAACCTACCGAACTCGAACGAACCTGTTTGTCCAACGTGAGCTAAAGATCCACGTCTGGTCAACCCGATTAACCAGGTTGTGGACTTGATGGACACCTCACGTGTGGAAAGAAGCGCGTGTTATCGTCATCAACCGACTCGGACGACGTAGCAGACGCAGTAAGAAGTTGTGTTTGCCTGCCCCTAGCGCTAGTCCGGATTTGTGAAATTAGAGTAGCACCAATGGGCTTTTCTGTCTTCATTATCTTCTTTATTTGCCTGATGCCGTAGTTATTCTCAGTCAATGGTGGGTACTTTCACTGGTGGTGCAGACGGCAGAAGTTTTATCGAATGCCGATGCGAAAGCCCATTGATGCTTCTAATGTTGCTTCCTCCTATGTTTGGTTTCGTACTAGCCTGACGGCCATTGTGGGCTCCCTCCTGCTCATTTCTTTCTCCCGAGGTCACGTGACAGTTCCACGCTGCACACGGCTCCTGTCTGCCTCCGTTGTTGCTGCGTTTCAGTTGCGCGTGCCTTTTCACTGAAGATACCCCTACTTTTTAGGAAGGACCACCACAGAGAGGAGCGCGCCGCCGCCGCGGCGCGAGCCGACCTGCAAGAAGGTGCCATATTCGTGGACGCCGCCGTCGATGCGACCACCAACCGCGTTACCGTTGCTTGAGCAGATGGGCCACCGTGGGCGAGGCGGACGTTTCAGTTTGACACCACGCCCAGCACAGTGCGATGCGAGCTGGAGGCGGTACTAATGGCGGCGAACCACATCGAAGAGCGCTACCAGGCGGAGGAGCACTGGGGCCGGCCATTTACCATATATACTGACAGCAGAGAGGCGGTGGCAAGACTCGGTGGCACCCCAGTCATCGGATCCACAAGCCACCTCATTAAGACAATTGCGAAGAGACTTCGCACAACGAAATCCATTACCGTGCGGGTGAACTGGGTGCCGGGACACGCGGGTGGCGTCGGGAACGAGGCCGCCCACGCGTGGGCGAGCGACGAAGCAAGTATCCGCTCCGACCCATTACACCCTGTTCCCCCAGCACGGCACGACCCAGACCCTGCGGATGACAGAGCTGCTGCCAAGCAAGAGAGCAGGGCGAAGCTCCGTGCTGCTACACCCCATGACCCACGACCACTGCCAGGAGAACTTCCCAGAGGGGCCCAAATCCTGCTACACAAAATAAGAGCAGGGGCTGCCCTTACGGAGGACGTGCTCGCAAAGTGGCGGGCATACGTTCCCCGACGCTCACGACACCTGAGAGAACCCCTCGAGAACTCCAGGGAGACTACCATCATGACCTGCTCCTCGTGTCGCGCGCCAACAAGGCCCACAATGCAGCACATGCTGTGGGAGTGCTCGGGGCTCACGGCGTAGAGAAGATCCCATCTTCCGCCGTACATCAAGACCCTCCAGGAGTGGGCATCGCCTCCTCTGGGCTGGGTGCACCCAAGAGAGACTGTTATGTCCCTGTGGACTTTCGAATGTAGACGCTCTCACCTCCTTTACCGCCTTCCCCATCCCTGACTAGACCTTGAGTCTCCCCTTCCGAATAAAGAATTATAATAATAATAATAATTGTTTTTTGAAGAGCTGCGCGTGTTCTTGGCGTTCACCCAACCTCCACGTTCAGGACCGCGTGATATTTCAGGGCTTTTGTTGAAGCTCACGCATTTTCTTAAATTTTTATGGCTAGTCCAGTACGTGCTAGTGTTTTATTTATTCTCATTATGCTACGAATACTAACCCTAAATGTTCAAGGGTTTAAAAAGTGACAAACAAAGAGAGGTGATTCACTTTGCCAGAGAAAATTATGTAGATCTGGTCTTCCTCCAGGAAGTGAACTTTTTTAAAGACGATAGTCTTTCTTGGGCTACTTAAACCCAGAAATTTTAAGTGCGAATGCACTTTATAAGCGACCCCAAACCTTCCACCGCCGGCGGCGGCGTCCGCAGTCCTCCTCTCCCTAGCAACGGCGTGGAGCGGAGAGGAGCGTCGGTAGCAACGGCGCGGTGACGTCACTTCACCACGTGACCGCGCTCGCTCCGCCTCCTCGCCGTGGCTGCGCGGGTGCGCGCCGCTCCCCGCACCGCTCCTCGCGCCGTGACGTCATGGTATGACGTCACAGCGCGCCTCCTCTCCCCAGCAGCTGCCGCGCGCCTCTCTCTCCACCGTGACGTCACACTCTCTCCTCTCCCCCTCGCTCGGCTGCAGCTGCCGTGCGCCGCTGTCCCTCTCCCCTTGCGCTCGCCTCCTCTCTCAGCCACCTGGCTCGGCGCGCTCGGCGCGGCGTACCCCCCTATATATGCAGCGATAAACTGCCAGACCTCCGTGGGTCGGCTCGCGCGCGCTCACGGGCGAATGCCAACGGATTTTAACTTTACTCCCCCTCATAGCATCACCCCGTGCATTCGCACTTAACCATGTTCACCCTCGGGGAAATGCTTGGGAGTTTTTGGTCTGTCTGTCTGTCTGTCCGTCTGTCTGTCTGTAACTCGATTCAGCCACCCGGCCAAAGTAAAATGCTTACTGCGCAATAGTCTTATATACTCACAGCCAAATGTAAACGTCTAAGCCCGGTTTATGTGTTCATACTTGTCAACTTCGTTGAACAAGAACATGACATAACGCAAATATAAGGCAGGAAAATAGTACAAAAGGGATATTTGCAGTGTTCCTTTATTAAAAAGTTCCTGGATGCTTGGTTTTTAGATAGCAAATGATGTTCTACACCTACTGCAGAAAAACGCCGCCTGCTGTTCTTGTGCCCGCGCCACCTCTTGGCGGCATATGAGAAATCACGCGGCAACAGCAAAGAAAGGTTCCACTAGCTAGGTTTTACGTTCTTCTTGGAACGCATGTGGAGCATGGCAACGCGGTTCTATAAACTTTGAAGTCGGCCGCCGTGATTCACGCGCGTCTCCGCCGTACTGCAGCGTTGGCATCGAGGAACCCCGTCTGTATCAGTAGAACGCGGTAAATTCAAATCGCCTTGAGAAAACCTTTAGTGTGCTTACCTTGGGATGAGCGCGACGGAACAGAAACAGCATGAGAGGTGAGCGGGAAAGCAAAGAGGGGCATTTCCTTGGCAAATGTGTACAAAGACTATCGTCTTTTGACGACATTTTCAACAAAAGGAGCAGATACACGGCCAATTTTTTTCAATTGAAGACGTCAGAACATTTCAGCAGAACTTTAATACTCCGTCTTATTTTTCTTTGGCGTCTAACCACTGCTGTGGAGTGGGCGTCCTAATCTTCAACCACACCATCCGTTGCTCCAGTTTTAGTACGACAGATAGTGAGGGAAGATTTCTAGTCTTGAAATTTTCTCTTTCTGGTGCCCGCTTTAAAATCATTAACGTGTATGCTCCTGCACGCGTCACAGCTACAAACAACTTCTTTCGTTGCCTAGGGGTTTATCTTTTGGAGCGCGCGCCCACAATTCTTTGAGGAGATTTCAACTGCGTCCTTGATAGTATGCGTGATGTACGCGGGCCGGGTCAGGGACGACCGACGTAGAACGCACGCGAACTCGGGTTCCTAGTGCAAGACTTTCACCTGGAGGATGTATGGCTGCTCCATTGCGGGAATTATTTCTCTCCCACGTGGAATTGCGGTTCCTCAATGTCCCGACTAGACAGGTTTTATATAACTCCAGACCTAATCACCGCTGTGTCAAACATACAAGTAAATCAATTCCCTAGTATGGTCGGTTACATTTCCGACCATTACCCAGTGCTCCTGTCCCTATTTACAGGTCACCGTAGACTTGATGGCGCCAGGCACTGGAGGCTTGATACTAGAATACTGCAAGATTGCGTTGCTTTATTGTCATTAAAAACAGATATTTCTTCTTGCCTACCGGTCATAGTTAGCGTACAACACTGGGACAGTTTAAAATTCATATGGAGGCAACTAGCTCAAACAGTTGGCCAACAAAAAAAAGGTTCGTGACACAGCTGAGCTTAACAACACGCTCAAGCGTATCCGGATAGTTAGATATGATAAAGAACGAACGCTTTAAATAGCGAATATCTTGGCATCCTTAGGGAGCGGTACAAACGCCAACTAAATGAAACAATGCAACCATTCGCTTCCTACAATATTCATTGTCCTTGCAACGGTAGTTTAGAAATTCAAAGATTTTTGGCGACGTGTGAAACTCCAAACAATATAGAGTGTGTGCGCTGCCCGGATAACACCATCTCCACAGAACCATCAGCTACAAAATCAGCGTTTCTTTCGTTCTTTTCTGACGTCTTTGCAGGAGATTCGCTCGAGGTAGATGAAAGGCACATGGTAGCACAACTATGTTCTGCTTCAAATTCCCTACCTCAGGTTCCACAAAGCATGTACTCCCAAATACTGAAGAACGTAACCTGTTCCGAGCTCTACGACATTTTAAGAGAAATGAAAACCGGATCGGCGCCTGGTCCGGATGGTTTGCAACGGAATTCTACAAGCGTTGCTGGCCAGAATTAGGCTCTTCCTTAGTGCAACTTATAAATTCAATCCTAGCAGATCAGCGGCTTCCAAACTCGTTTAAGAGAGGCCGTCTAATTTTACTTTTGAAAGAAGGAAAAGACCTCTCTCTACCGAGTTCTTACAGACCAATAACCGTTTTGAATTCGGACAACAAGATTTTAACTTCCCTTTTGGTGTCCAGAATCAAAGCTCTTTGGCCGGACGTCCTCTCATTCCAACAGGTTGGCTCGGTCCCGTACAGAAATATTTTTTCGACACTTAGCCTAACCCGAGACATGCTAGCCTATACCCACCAAACTGGTATTGCTGGCATGTGTGTCTCTTTAGACCAAAAACAGGCATTTGATAGGGTCAATCATTCATACCTGCTTGCCATATTTCAGGCATATGGGTTTCCCCCTGAATTTGTTCAGCTTCTCCGAGAATTGTATGATAATTTATCCAGTGACCTGGTCATTAATGGTGTGGTACAGGGAGAAATTGCAATTCATAGAGGTGTCAGACAAGGATGCCCCTTGTCGCCGCTTGTTTTTGTCTTATGTCTAGACCCCTTCATCAGAAAAATCGTTGATAATTCCAAAATTAGGGGTCTCCCCCTGCCCGGACAAGGCTCGGTTAAAGTGTCTGCGTACGCAGATGACTTGACTATTTTTATCCGGGACACTGATAGCCTCACGGCTGTTTTAGGGGGTTCGAGTCTTATGCTCGACTTTCAGGTGCCGAATATAAACGTCACAAAACGTTCTGTCCTCCCTCTGTTAAACGCTACACTCGCCCCCATCCATAACTTAAAAATGAGTTCGAGACCTGAAGATTCTCGGCATCGTCGATTTTACCGAAGAAGGTGTTTCTCCAGACATGTGGCCCGAGTTAGTTGATGATATTCAAAAGAATGTTGCCAGGGCTAGGTCTTTCAACCTCTCTTTTTCGGAGAAATCGTATCTGATTACATGCGTTTTTCTTGCTAAATTCTTTTTTGTCTCCAGGATTATGCTGCCTCCCAATCTTGTTACATACAAAGTGTCCCGCGACATTTTTTCTTTCTTTTGGGATGGAAGCACGGAGCGTTTAGCGAGGGATGCCGTGCGCCTCCCACGCCACTCTGGGAGTTATAGTCTCCCTTGCATCGACCTCATGAGCCAGTTGTTGGCCCTTAGAGTCGTCTCTTCACTTCTCAGTGACGTGGAAGCTCCGGGCCGACCTTTGATCCTATACTTTCTCGGTCCTTCTAGACGGGTTCTTTGTCCAACTTTGGCCAGAAACCTGCACCCCAGTGCAATTATCCCGACAAGACTTTCAAGGCCGTCATTACTTTAGCTAAAGAAATTCGTGCACTGGATGCTGATGTCGATTTTGTGAATGAACAACCTGCCAGGCTGTGTGAAAAAATAGTTACTGCGAGATCGGGCGGACGTGTGGATCCACCAGATTTCCCCTGGTTACGGCTGTCTTCAGGTAGGCTGCCAGAGGACGCCAAAAACATCCAGTGGCAAAAAGCGTGGCGAATTCTTCCCACAAAAGACAGATTATTTCGCTGGGGAGTGACACAGAACTCTTCCTGTCCCTACTGCGGTCAACCAGAATCCACGGCTCACACTTTCTCAAGCTGCAGTGTTGCGCGTTGCTTTTGGCGCATCATAGACCGTGCCGCTCCAAGTTAGGGGCTTGCACGGTATCAACTGACAGAACAGTGCCCTGGCACACCCCTGGGCAAACTATTCCTAGTAATTGGCGATTGTATACAATGGCGTAATCGCTGCAGGGCTGTAGCACAGAATCGCAGGCTACGTATGCAGTGGCCCTTGCTTTCCTTTTTCAGACAACACCTCGTGACCTTTTTGGAAGGTGAGCTGGCCCTTTTTGGTGAGGAAGAGTTTCTGCGACATTGGTCTACCCGGTTTATTGAGGCTTCGAACAAAAGGGTTATTATTCATGCCAGTTTTCCAGACCTGTGTCCTTAGGGATTTTCGTTGTAACAAGTGATTTTGGTGTTAGAATTGTGTGTTAGTGCAGTACAGTGCCCGTTGTGACATAAAACCAAACCTGTTCTGTATATTTCTGCATTCTTGAAGCGAATGTTTTTGTATCATTGTTTACCTCGCATGTTAATCTTTTGGTTGTAAGAAACTCTAAATTGTTTGTATGTTAATCTTTTGTCTACAATCAGCTTGAAGCTGTTTATGTGTTTCTGTAAGTGTCTGTTACTTGCAGCGGCGTTCACACTCTATTAGTTTTTGATTGATTGATTGATTGTAGGGTTTAACGCGCCGACGCAACGCAGGCGATGAGGCGCGCCGTAGTGGAGGGCTCCGGATTAATTTTGACCACCTGGGGATCTTTAACGTGCGCCGAAATCTCGTACACACGGGCATTTTTGCTTTTCGCCTCCATCAGAAAAGCGACCGCCGCGGCCGGGAATCGAACCCGCGACCTCGTGCTCAGTAGCGCAACGCCTTAGCCACTGAGCCACCGCGGCGGGTGCTCTATTAGTTTTGTAGCAACCGGCGCTGCACTTGTTTAATGGTTTCTGGTTGTTACGTTGTATCATTGATACCAGGATTTTTTTATAATAAATTTATCCTTTCAAGACAGACAGACAGACAGACAGACAGACAGACAGACAGACAGACAGACAGACAGACCAAAATTTCTGCTTCGAAGTAGTTCAAAAAAGACTTTCGTCTTTAAAAAACCCCCCAGACTTATAAAACAGAGAAACTAGAAATCAGGAAGGAAGGTTTCTATGGCAATACGAGAGGCAGTGCATTGCTCTTTGAAGCCCGGGCGGGGTGTCTGAGAACCCGGGAATACACGGGTATCTACAGGCAGCAGGATGAAGCATGTGTATGCTGCGACAGTGATCGGGAAACTATAGACCTTATTATCAGGGACTGCACGGAGCTACGACCGCCGCGGGGCGAAGGGGAAACGACGTTGGCGGAGGCTTTGGGATTTGGGGTGAGGGGGAGCCTCATTGACTTCAGGGCCATAGAAGTGACGAAGAGGCGGCTGTAATGTTGGTGGAGGAAAATTAGGGAAGGGGTGGGTACGCAGGCGGAGTAATCATACGGATGAGAATTTAGAACAGCGGGGGGAGAAAAAAAGGGGGGTGGGAGCGATGAGAGTTTAAAACAGCGGGTGAGGGGGAGATGGGAGGGAGGAAGCAAATCTATTAGCTTAGCTACGAGTAGGGCAAGTAAGTGTAATAAAACAGGCAAGCCAGTTGCTGACAACCGAAACCACGATTCAAAGGCAGAGCCACTAATCACACCATAATCATTAGTCCTTTCAAGAAAAACAAGGAGTATCAGCGGACACAAAGAAACATGTCGCTACTACAACGCCTTTGTGAACGATGATGATGATGATTTAGGGTTTTATGGCGCAAGGCCGACGAGGGCAAAGAGCGCCATGACAATGGTGGGATGCTACGAGGCGATATTAAAATGGAATCTGTAAAAAATCCACTACATTAAAATTAAACTATGGAAGTTGGTGTATAGGGCCATAATTAAAAGTAAGAAATATTGGTATGCAAGGTGTTAAAAACCCCACAATACCACCATTGTTTTGTGACGGAACATGAGGCCAAGTGAGATCATGGGAAGTATGTTATGTACTTTAAGAAGTCAACAACATCGGCAAGGTAATTAAAGACTCTTCTGTAAGAAAACATGGGACTATCTGATAAAAATAATGAAGGGTGCAAGGGTATGCAATGAATGCATAGTTCATGAAAGTGACGTTTTCTCTCTATGTTGCACATCTCACTTTCAATAAGCGTATGAAGAACTGAGATCTGCCCCCTCCCCCCCCCCCCCCCCCCCACCGATGACAGTGTAGCTTGTTTGCGTCTGTTAAAAGGTATGAATGTGTGATGTGTGTGTGGCCAGTTCTCAATCTGCATAAGGCTACTTCCACAAATCTGTCATGTTTTTCAGCAGGTGGGTGGCTTTTCTATTTTGGGTTTAAAGCCATGTAGTTTATTCTCTGCTTCTATGTCTCATTGTTTCTGCCAGTGGTCCCGCAGCTTCCTTCTTACAAAAGGTTTCAGATGTTGATATGGGACCTTGTTTATGTCTATGCTGCTTCGAAGGGCGGCAGCTGCAGCACTACGGTCAGCAGCTTCATTTCCAGGAATGCCGCAGTGGCCAGGAACCCAGCAGACTGTGGCAATGAGTTTCAGGCCATAAGCAGAGTGGAGAGCTTTTAAAACACAATTAAAAGTAGGGTTTCTACTGACCTTGCGAGATGAAAGATTTGAGACGACACTGAGAGAGTCTGTGTATATAACTGACTTCTTAACTTTGTTTCGAAGAATGTGGTTCAAAGCCAGTAGAATATCGCGCGCCTCTACAGTGAATATACTTGTGTTTCTGTTTATTGTTTTGGATATATTAAGTAGGGGGCCATTTGCCGCACAGGATACGGCTGTGGTAGTTTTTGAAGCATTTGTGTAAAATTCAGCTGCCTTGTATTTGTCACGGAGGAACAGAAAATGATGAGTGATGACAAAGTTTGGTACATTTTTCTTTTGAATTTCTCTAAAGGACATGTCACAGTGAATTGGGAAAGTGCCCCACGGAGCGACCAAACCATAAACTGAGGTACAGTAGACATCAGTAAGAGGAACTTGGAACTCGCTGACGAGGTGGCAAACTGCCAGCGGGAAAGGTGGAGCTATGGATGGTCGGTTTTCAAAGAGAGATAGTACCTTTAAAATGTTCATTGCTTTCAGGCATTTTACTTTTAGTAATTTAATGTGTGGTATGAATGTGAGCTTGTGGTCGAGCAAAATACCTGGGAACCTGTGTTCCTTTTTCACTGGTATGGGCTAACCACCTCCTAACGTGATACAAGGAAGAGGTTGAACACCGCGTATCTTAGAAAAGACAACAACAGCACTTTTATCAGCGTTAAACTTAAAACCATTTTTTTCAGCCCATGTAACCAGCCTGTTGACACTTAATTGGATTTACCGTTTACATATCGACAGATTACAGGATTTAAAGCTAACTTGGATATCGTCAACGTAGGCAGAGTATGAAACAGATCGAGGCAGCACAGTTTTAAGAGAACTCATTTTAACAATGAACAGTGCACAGCTCAGCACTCCTCCCTGGGATACGTCATTTTCTTGAACAAATGTTCTAGACAGGGCAGTCCCCACACGGACACGAATTGTGCGATCAAACAAATAGTCTTGAATAGCATTGAGTATATTGCCACTAAGGCCAAACGACTGCAAGTCCAATAGAATGCCATATCGCCAAGTTCTATCGTAGGCTTTCTCTATATCAAAGAATACAGAGAAGCAGTGCTGTTTATGGACAAAAGCATCTTTAACATACGATTCAAACGCAACCAGATTATCTGTAGTTGATCTCCCAGACCTAAACCCTGCCTGATTTTTGTCTAGAACACCATGAAACTCCAGAAAGTAAAAAAGTCGCCGGTTTATCATTTTTTCTGGGAGCTTACACAAACAGCTGGTCAGGGCAATAGGCCTGTAACTAGCAGCAAATGATGGTTCTTTCCCCTCTTTTAGAAGAGGTAAAACGATTGCCTCTTTCCATGCTTTTGGAAAGCGGCCTTTCTGCCATATTTTGTTAAAGAGAGAGGGTGTTGTGTAAAGTGTGTCAATGTGTAAGTGCCTAATCATCTCATAGCTGATTCTGTCAGCTCTAGGGGCTGACTTACCACATGTGGACAGTGCAGTAATTAGTTCGGGCATTTGAGCCTTGAGCATTGAGCATTTGAGCATTGGTTCATACAAAGGGGCTGGCGCTCAGCTGCTTTCTTGTGCTGTAAAAATGTTTGTGTGTAATGAGAGGAACTGAATACGTGTTCAAAATGTTTGCCGAGAGCATCTGTTTGGTCTTTTATTGTGTTACCCACACTATTTACAAGGGGAGTAGGGCTCGT
>NW_027526469.1:0-7500 GCF_048455015.1 Haemaphysalis longicornis | reverse complement strand
CGGCGTACGTGTGCCTCCCGGAAGGACGGCATTACAGCGGATGCCATGCGGGCCCAACTCCTGCGCCGCTGTCTTGGTGAGGGCGACCACGGCCTCTTTGGAGGCTGCGTACGCTCCGAAGGTGGCCATTCCCGTCTTGGCCACGATGCTGGCGACGTTTACGATGACTCCATTCGGCACGGCCGATGCGATCATGCTTCTTGCGGCCTCCCGCGTCATGAGGAACGTGCCCTGCGGGGAAAACACAGCGTGCGTATTAGTGATGACCATGCGTACGACAATTTGGACCACACAAATATCAACGCCCGAGGATGAATGGCTCAAAGAGTACAGTGTAATCACCCCGGCTGGACTCGATAGCTCTCCTCTAATGCGCACACCAATTAAATGGATGATTTATCTAGCCCCACCGTTCGGCGAGGTCCGGTGGGACGTAGCATGACGGGAGGACGGTCTTTTGTCTTTGGGATGCGCTAGCGCGCGGTCGTTTCGGCGCGCTGGTCAGGACTTGAGGAACGCGGCACAGACGGACGCTTCCGGGCGAGCTCGGAGACTGCCCCAACGCTCGCACGTGCGGCGCCCCGCTTCTGCGTAATTCCATTAGTGAGTAGAACCATCTCAACCTCTGGTGTTGTTTAGTGCCTCGCTCCCAATACCACTGTTATAGCCTACGATTAGTCGATATGCAGTATATTCGATTTGCACGTTGCAATATATGCTGTCATTGGTGTTTTTCCCTTGTCGCCTCCTGCCTTTGTCTGTCTCCGCAAACAACGGACCCGTCCGCAGCCGGCGCTCGCAAGGCATGTTTGTTGAGCGCGGATGGCTGCGGGGTGGGAAATAACTAGTGTGTGAAATGTAGAATCCCTCATCTGGCGCCCAACATGGGGCCTTGTTTGCGGAGATGAGCAGAACGCACGACCTTGGGGACAATGCGAGGGGGGCACGGCGCGCTCCCTGTGTTTTGTCGATCGCATCGCGCGAGAGAAAGGAATCTCTCCTGCCTCAGGAAAGACTGTTGCTTTGACCCCCCGCTTCTTGAAAAACTCCTTTCCGCAGCGTAGTTATTAGAGAGTTTTAGCAGTACGTATGCTCCGTTCGTTACGTTCGTTACGTTGCTACCGGGTTTACCGGGACCCGACTGCGCATGCGCCATTTGTTCCGTACGCGGCCGGCGTCTATCCCGGCGCTCTGCTTCCGTGTTACCGGTGTTACCGTATCCGGAGCCCGCAACCGGCTTGCTCGGGTGTTGAAAACTTTAGGCTTAGCGTCCTGGCGATCGCCGCTATCTGTGCAACTGCGAATGACACTCCGTAACACAACGTTTCACCTCACTATGATCCCCTTTCTCGCATGTGAAACTTTATTTGAGCTACAACTGCCGTGAGCGATCGGTGACCGAGACATCTGCGTAGCCTGTTTCGATGCTTCCGAGGCAGGTATCGCCATCTCTCGGCCACTCGCCGCACCGCGCGCCGCGGCATCAACGGCCGGTCAGCATATGCGTGCATCGCGGCAGATATATCTGATCGCCGCTTTTAAAATAAGCCCCGAGAACAATCCCTAGCACAATTTTTCACCACACTAACACCTACTTTCTCGCAGGTGGAACTTCGTTTTAGTGATCAGATTGATTTGGGAGAACAGCGACAAGCGGTTGCTACCGTGGTCTGCGCCGGTTCGAGCCGCTGAGTGTGCCGAGCTGGCAGGCGCGACCGGCGTGTGCGCGGACTGTTTCCGATGCAGAAAACGCTTCACGATTGCCTGCTTTATCCATTTCTTGCGTACAAACCCGCGGAAACTACAAATTCAGCTCAGCGATCGTCGTAGTTGACCATGGTGCAAAAACAGTGGGCGGAGCGGCGCCGACGAGGCATCGCACACCCGCATCGGGCCATGTGTCTCAAATTCACGCGTACGACTAGTCGTGGTGACAGTCGTTACGATCAGTCGCATACGAATCGCGTGTACCAATTGTACATGTGTCTAGCGCTTCAATCGGGCAAGGCCAAGGCCATTCCTCCACGTGAACGGCGCGCGACCATGTCGTCACCTGCGCTCGCTCTGGTGCCGTCGCCGCCACCGCAGCCCCTGCCTCACAATGCGTCCGGCCGAGCGCGATTTATTTTAGATTTGCAATGCTTGAGGGGAAACTGCGTTGTTTATTTACGTATTTTTAGCGTGCGGATTTTTGCAACTACTCGGCTAATCATCCGTCACACGGAACGAACGGTACGACGCTACGGAGTGCTAAAACACGTTTTCCGTCTCACTGTACGGAAAGAACCCGGTACGTACGCGCGCATGCGCAGTCGGGTCCCGGTAAACCCGGTAGCAACGGAACGAACGTAACGAACGTAACGAACGTACTGCTAAAACTCTCTATTATTGAACGTCACGCGTGGAACAGGACTGAAGTGGGGCCTCATCCCTCCCTGTTTCCTGCGGACGGAGATAATCAAGCGGGACAAACTTTGCGCCCGCTAATTGTAATGTTGCACGAGCCCTCTTTTTCGGCTAGAGAAACCAAGCTCTGTTCACGTGAACTAAGCGATAGTGTGCCGAAACGTATTTCAGCATTTTTACGCAAGCGGTGTTCATGTGTGGGAACATATGGTTGTGGTTGGGAGCAAATACTGTTTCCACATTCATATGTCTGAATGAAGTGCTACTGATGCGAGCAAATACTGCTTTCGCATTTGTGTGGTTAAGCATTGCGCTGGGTGGTCGATGCGATCGTGAGTTATTTGTGCCTACCCTGTACGCTACAGGGTCAGAACAGGTTCTAGCTCTATTGACATTTCCAGAGTGGTTGCATTGCTGAAAAACTGAACAGCTGAACCATCTGATTCTATCACGCTACTGATGCAGTCAAGTTTGTATCCACCATACTCTACTCGCTGCAGGGTTAGGACAATTTCGTCTGCTTTGTTCACGTTAACAAGCTGGTAGTTATGCCGAAACCATGGCAATTGTGATATTCGACATCGAACCACGTGATCAATGGGATCAAAGGGCTACTGCAGCCTGTTTTTCCTTCCCTATTCATTGTAGGGTTTGGACAATTTATTTGGCTTTGTCGATATTAACAGAGCGATGGCAATGCTGACAACTTAGCAATTGTCATTAGGACCATGCCACAAAGGCGGTGCGATCGGAGAGCTTTTTTCTGTCCTACATTGAAGGTGCGGGGAGTTTCTTTGTGCAGCTGAGCCACCCAGGCTTGGACCACATGATGGAGCGTATTTATGCTGCTTGCCTACTGTTCCGGACGACGGGTCGCCTGCAGCTGGCCAGCCTGCTGAAGCGGCAAGGTGCAGCATGCCGTCGGCAGTCTCTGGTCACTTTGCGGCCACGGGCCATCACGGATGTAGCGTCACTTGAGCAACGCTTGCTTGGGCTGGCTGGTGCGTTTCTTCCAGAATCTACCTCCGTGCAGACATCAGCTGGCGACGACGGGTCCTGCTGGTACATTACCACCAATGGCAGTGGACGAGCGGAAGACGGCATAGGCAACGCGATGCAGTGACTTAACGATTTAATCGACGAACAAACCTTCCGTAGCCTCTAGTCATTTCTCGCAGGCGTACGCAAGGAATGGTGATCGCGACTTTAACGCGAACCCCTTTCTGGCTAGATTCCCTTCGCGGCCGGCGTTGCACAACGCGCCTCGCTCACGCGGCTCCGTGCGCTGGTGTTTCGAGCGCGACCGCAGCGCCGCTGAACAGCGGCGCCGTAAAAAATCGGATGTTGGTCATCCCGAAGGAGCAGCTGTACCGGGCGGAGGTTCCGCAGTGGTTGTGAGAAAGTCGAGCTGGTAGTGCGTATTTCCGTACGTATTGCTGGGTCTACGGCTCCCGCAACATTTTAAAAAGGTCGCGAGGAGGCTGACGAAAAAAGTTTATCGGTTCCCTTGAAATTAAGCGGAAAGGCGTCAGCGATGAACCCGCGCAGTGCGACGGGCAATGTAAACAACGCCGATCGACTTATGGCCATAAGCGTTCGTTTCGCTGTTTTGTGTGAATGTGGTTTATATTCTGGGATCTTGTTTCTGTGCACACCCGCCATCAACTTCGCAGGGGACCTGCGACAGCCGGTGCCCGGCGAAACTTGCATAGGCAACGCGAACTTCATCGGGAACAAAAACAGCGCGCCAGCATACACCCCAGCAATCTTGCCTAAGTGCTACGGAATATGCGGTGAAGTAAGGGATGACACGAAACTGCAGTGATCCCACAGGCAACCACCGCAGCTAAACGAATGGGCCATTAATATGCGCGTCAATCATCTTGACGTAGTGACGGTGTCGGTCCTTTTCTTTTTTCTTTTTGTCGCTGAGCTTATGCCCCCCCCCCCCCCCCGGCATTTTAGCATTACGTGTTGCTTATGCTTTATCAAACTGCATCGTTTATTTATCTTCTGTATTATGGTACTCATCGCTGCTTACCCCTTCCTAGGTGTACGCGCGGAGCTTCTGCCCGTGTGGCCTCAGCGGCTGCTTTGACGCAGGTATCGCGGCCAACTCCATACGACTAACATTTCGTTGATTCGGACAGAGCTGGAAAAACGGCGTGATACCGCCGCTAAAATTGGGCAATAGCTGCCCGGTGCTCACAGTGATAAGTTGACGAACATAACAACTGAATCAGAATATTTACGCGAGCCGTGGCACCCGGCCTTACGCGTGCAGCTTCCCCCGCCTACCTCGCTTAGACTCACTGAACTCATAATAAAGTGCAGAGATGCGTGAGCCGCGTGTTTACAACAAAACCCACAGCCATTCACTGTACCCGCCTTTAACTAAAAGTCGCAGCCCAGGGTCACGCCTGTTCATCTATCGGGTACGTTGCGTTCGCTAGCTCCTCCCGGACGCAGTAAACATCGTTTGCGGCGTGTAGCTGGAGACCATGCACGTTTTGAGGTTTTCTTATTTTAAAAAGAAAACGAGCCAATATCTCCCATCTCTCGACGCAGCAAGAGCTCGCGTCCAGGGGCCAGGAGCTATTGGACTCATATGGGACTCGTGAATAGGGTTCCACCCCGTCTGACGCCTGCGAGCGTCACCTGAAATGGGCTCAGCGAAAGTTGTTTCTCTCTCTCTCTCTCTCTCTCTCTCTCTCTCTCTCTCTCTCTCTCTCTCTCTCTCTCTCTCTCTCTCTCTCTCTCTCTCTCTCTCTCTCTCTTTCTCTCTCTCTCTCTCTCGCAGCGTAGCACGGGCAGTACGGGGAACGGCGCAAGCGATGACAACAACATCCGATAAATGCCTCCAGTGGCCGTAGATGGCGCTAGTTGTTCAGGTGCTGGTGTCGCCGCGTGTTTCCGTCTCCAAAACGCCGTAACACCAAAACTTCCGGTGACGTCACACAAAAATAAAAAACAAAAAACAAATACGCAGAAGCCGTGTATGCATTAAGTAGTAATAAGGACACTTATAAAAAGTAAAAATATTGCTGCGCGTGTAAGCATTTGCATCGAAACGTTTCACGCATTAACGAAAGTGGGGCGGATGCGCCACGAGCGCCTACTAGTGGCACTAGTGGTAGAAAGCACCCGTAAAAAAAAAAAAAGCAACAATGGCGTTTTCTGATGTGTGCGATTCGTCCCACGAAGTTTGTGTAGGAACTGTACGAATGTAGTACATCATAAGGCTCTAAAGTCGTCTGCGCCGTGTGTGTCTTGCCAAGTCGTCATTTGTGCGTGAGGAAGTCGTGGTGGGCTGTTTTTACTCGTATCGTCGTCACCTATCTCCTGCCGAGAACGTCCTGGCTTTATTTGTTGCTGGTGTGATGTGTGTCTGTGTAAAATCTCCCTGATGGAATTTGAGTGGCTTTGTTCTACGACAGCAGTGGTGACAAGCTACAAGGGTTCTTTTTCTGGCTGTGAACATGGGCTCACCCGACGTTAAACGTGAGGCCTACGTAGCTGGTGTTACAACTCACATTCTAGTTCACTCTAATGACAACGGAAGGTATCCTTTACGGAGTGGTTTCGCAGGTTGCTCTGGGTGGTAGTACAATCGGAGCAACAATGCGTTTTTATCCTGTACACAATCGTCTGAGACTGCGTATCTTACAAACAAAGCACTATGAATGAGCGCGAATATTGTTCAGGTAATCAAATGCGCTGGCGTTATATAGAGTGTTTCATGACTGCTATGGACTATGGTTGTTCGTAAGCATAAGTAGTTATGTCGGCTGTACAGATGCACTGCACTGCACATCGTGTGTGTGTGCGTGCGTGTGTGTGTGTGTGTACGCATATTACAGAGGTGGTGCCACATGTTGGCATCTACGGATAATATGGTGGCACCTGGTGCTTCTGCGAGCCACTACATCTTTCCCTCCCGGGGAACAAACAATCATTAGACTAGACAGTCCTGTCTGCACAAATCACCAATACGGTCACTGTTTGTGTGCAGAAATCACCAATACAGTCACTGTCTGTATGAGCCCTGACAGCTGTCGAATCACTGCATGTAATCTTGGAAGTCCACTGGAGGTCTGCGATTTCTCCTGGGCCGGTCAGGTGGTGGCCCTGGCATTGAGTCCATTTCCCTCTACCGGTACACTGCACTCCTCAGTGCCAGAGCCTGGAGCCAGACTTTGTGGCTGCGAACCTTGCGGCTGTGGTGGGCTCGGTGGCACATGTGGTGGTACAGCGCGTGAAGACTCAAGTTTATCTGCGGATGAACTTGCAGATTGTGTTTGTGGCGGACCCCCAGGTGCAGTGATCCAAGTCTTCGATGGTGCAGCTGTACTTTGGTAGTCCGTCAACAGGGGCATGTTGTACGTGCAAGAGTTGTCCTTAGTTTCTTGCCTGGTGATGCCTCTTTTGGTGCCGCTGATAGCTGTGAAGCGTTCCAAGTTAGACCGTCTTCCAGATAGAAGGACCAGCGGCCAATTTTTTTGAGGATTTTTAATAGTGGTCCATAACTTGGAGCCAGGAACTGGCCAGGAACTGGTTTCTTCACTCGTATGTAGGTGCCAACTAGGAATCTTGGGGACTCTTGCAGCTCGCTGTTGCTCAGCGTATGCCTTACTTTTTCGTTCACACTCTGGGACTCTTTTTCCTAGCGGGCTCATCTCCCGTGAAGGATTTGTGCTGAAGTCAGCTGTCAGCTGACCAATGACGTCCAAAGAAGTTCTCATGTGTCGGCCATGTAGAAGAACGGCCGGGGAGAGACCGGTGGTGCTGCGAGGGGTGGCTCTGTATACTCCCAAGTACTCGGTCACAGTTTCCTTCACTGGACGCTGCTCGAGCAGAGCCAGTTGAATGTATGACTTCAGTATACTATCAAATCTCAACGAGACCACTTGCCTGTGGGTTGTACACGGCAGAAAAGATGTGGTTGATTCACGGTCTTCAAGGAAGGACTCAAATTCCCTTGATGTGAAGTCGACCATGAACAGACACTATTTCAGTAGGGTAACCCTCACGTACGAAGAGTGCTAGAAGCAACTTCGTCACTGTGTGAGTGGTAGCGTCAGTGCAAGAAGCCAC
>NW_027526468.1:0-60840 GCF_048455015.1 Haemaphysalis longicornis | reverse complement strand
GTAGCACTGTCATGGTTAGCTTGGTACAGTGGTTGCGCCTCTTATTCCTGATGGAGAAGTTTCTGGTTCAATCCCATTGGCTGCAATCCTTTATTTCCTTGTTTTTACGAACTTTTTTCCTTGCGATTGCCGTTGCTTATTCATGGCGTGTTTTTAAGTGCGAATGCACTTCTTAAGCGAGCCTGAAATCGTCCGCCCCCGTAGTCCGCATAGCAACAGCTGCGGGTGCGCGCGCTCCTCGTCTTCCCTAGCAACGGGGGGAGATGGGCGCGCGCTACTCTCCTCCCCCTTAGCAACAGCTGCAGGTGCGCGCGCTCCTCGTCTTCCCTAGCAACGGGGGGAGATGGGCGCGCGCTACTCTCGTCCTCCTCTCTCCGCTCAGTGACTGCGGGTGTTGGGCGCCTCCTCTCCACTTCGGGCGGGAGAGCTCTCGCTCGCGTAGCGGGCGCTCCGCATTCCGACGCGTGAGGGCGCTCGTGTAGCCCTCGCCGTAACGGCGGACGCTACTCTCCTCCTCCTCTCTCCGCTCAGTGACTGCGGGTGTTGGGCGCCTCCTCTCCACTCCAAGATCACGATATCCCCGTAATCGCGCAATCCACAACCGTGCATTCGCACTTACACACTCTCCCCCTCGGGGAAGTGCGAGGGAATTTTTTTCTTGGTATTTTTTTGCGAGCTCCTCACGTGGCGCAAGCCCACACGCAAGCCTGGACGACCTTCCGTTTTTTGTATTCGAGACCTGCCTTCATGGGTTGGGCCTTGTTAGGTTTGATTAGGTTGTATTAATTGGATTACATGTTGACTTGAAATACTTACGAGAAGTGCTTGCACAGAAAGCAATTTAGCTGTGAGGGGTAAAGTCAAATACCGACTACGGGCAAAAAAATGACGGCCAGATGGTCACATGGTCGCGACCAACCAATGCTGGCGCAATGCCGGCATCATTTCGCGCAGCCTACTTTTCCGGCCACTTGCATCCGGCAGATTATCCCGGAAGAAACGTTGCCGGCAGTTCCTTGCCATTGGCTGGCTGCCCAACACGTGACGTGGGAAGGAACTGCCGTCATCTTTTCTCCCGGGCTAATCTGCCGACTGCCGGCAAAATAGACACAGCCTTGCATTATCGTTTATGGCATCCCTTTGTATAGGCGTGTGCCACCTCACCGAAAAAGCTAGTGTATCTATTTTGTGCACAACCTGGTAATTCTAGCGCTGCCATTAGCGGAAGGAACAAATTCAATTTCGGCCGTAACAGGCGGTAGCTGCCCAAGGCTATATAGCAACCTTCCCTTCTGTGCCTTCTTCCACAAGCACTCCCGCCTCCTTTTACTCGCCACTGTATTGTCGCGTCTAGTGTACTTTCTCTGTTTTGCGTCTAAAACCGAGGGATTTGGGAGGGCCAATATTGCCCTTATGTAAATTGGATGGCCATAGCCACATTCCAACACAGTCTGCCGAATCGGTCGTCTCCTAGTTGCAGCCCATACATGCCCCATCATTTTGGGTATATAAGTGCCCACAAAGTCAGGGGAGTGAAACTTCCTATACGTTGCATGGGACGCGATATTCGCTCGCAGCGCCGGACAAATCGCTGGTGTTTGGGGGGCGGTACTAAAAACATGGCGGCGCGTTGCAGACATGCATTAGGAGACGCCATCTTGATGAGGACTGAAAAGCCGAGCGGGAGGGGGGGGGGGGGGCAGCGATTGAGATGGCCAGCGCACGATCTTGTTCCTGTTGCGCAAGCCGCCACATTATCAAAAGGGCAACTGTTTTTTTCTGACTAATGTAGTTTTGCGCGTCCACTTCTTTTTGCACCTCCTAGCCAAGTGCGACGTTGTTTTGGTTTATTAGTGCACACAATCTAGACAAGAATAAAGAGCGCAGTTTTTTTTAATCTTTATTGCCTCTAAATGTACCATTCTTACTGTAAAACACAACTGCGATTTTTTTACGTTTTTAGTCGCATACAAAAGTGTATGGCACATAGCCGCATGCTAATAACTAGGTATCCAGCCAGTGCATATCTGTCCAGTGCCTTGTCTGTCCAAGGTCCGCGTAGTCTCTGCTGGTGAAATGGCCAGGACACAGCCGGTAGGTGCTCTAGGTCTGACGAGGTAGTAAATGAGCCAGGTCCTGCCTTCTCGCACACTCGAGCCAAACGCGAGATCTGGAACATCAACAAGCACGTTTGTATATTTGGGTTAGAATGAATACTAGCTTTATTTCTGCTTTCAAGGGCACATACGATAGTTTTGAGTGAAAACTGGCATCTGAATTCGAAATAAACGTTATCTGATTTATTAGGAAACTTTCAATCTGAAATTGATTTTGGCTACAAAGACGACTTGTCACAACACCAATCGTAATTAAAGGCAGATTTCAAATTTAAATGTACCGTCATTATTAAGAGACGCTGATTCATTATTCTATTTGTGCGATCATAATGTTCGGTGGCAACGACCCACTTTTCCGCCTATTCCAAAATACATTTCTGCAGACAAAAGCAGCCATCCCACACCAGGATTTCTAAATTATTATTAATGCATATATACTTTCGCGCGCTATGTATTCCTCAGGTATTTCTCGGGCCCTGCAGTAAGCCGGTTATAAACACCTTAATTAAAAACCTGTAATAAATTGCTAGAACTGGTTAAGCCTGCATTGTCTAATTATTTATCGGCTAATAGCTGTAACTGCGTTCTTGGGAATATATCGTTCCTGAACTGAAAGCACGGATCTGAAGCGTAAAGTGTAAATTATAAGTCGTGAAATTATAGTTACTATTGTACTATAAACATATGCAGTAATTGCTGAGGTTGTATATTTATGGCTACAAATTCATTCTGCTATGTGCGGTGGATTCACGTTCGATAAAGATGGCAGTTCTGCTGTAGCATCAAAAAGCAAAGCACTGCCCTTGGAATTATCGTGTCGTTTATTCGTTTCTATCGACCTTGCCTCCTTTGTGGTTAATGCGAATTAACCAGGTTGTAGTATATTAGAGTCCCGCAACTGAGGCACGCAAGTCAGCAACCGCGGCCATTTTGGCATTTATAAGTGTTGCCAGATTGCCCCATGTATAGACTGAATCGCCGCTAACTGAAAATGATCGAGCCAAAGGATTAGGGGCTGACGCTGGCGCTGATGCCTGCTTTTGTGGTGGAGATGAAGATCTCAAACGTCAACACGTCGAGATTTTACTGCACGCCAAAGATCCCCAAGTGTTCAATATTGATCCGGAGCCCTCAACTATGACGCGCCTCATAATCCCGACGTAGCTTCGGCTCGTTCATCTCGCACGGCGAAGTTTTTACGGCGAAGTTTTTAAAGACGATAGTCTTTCTTGGGCTACTTAAACCCAGAAATTTTGGTCTGTCTGTATGTCTGTGACTCGATTCAGCCACCCGGCCAAAGCAAAACAATGCCTGCGCAATAGTCTTATATAGTCAGTGCTAAATCTACCCGTCTATGTCCGGTGTAATACTCATACTTGTCAACATTGTTGAAGGAGAACAAGACATTACGCAAATATGAGACAACAAATCAATACAGAAGTGATATGTGCAGTGTTCCTTTATAAAAAATCAAACATGCTTGACTTTTGCGAAATTAAATACTTCATCAACTGCAAAAAAAGAATTCACTCCGCCGTCGCCTGCTGTCGCCCGCGCCACTACAGCTTCTGGCGCCATTTTAAGAAATCAACCGGCAACAGTTACGCAAGGTTCCACTCTTACGCGACCACTCTTTCCTCTTACTATCGGAAAAACCAACTGAAGGAGCGTTTCTAACTAGCTGCCGATTTATTTCACAGCTGTTGCTTCAAATGTACCGGCTGTTGTTGTCTTTGAGGTAAATAATGGGGAGGTGATATGACAAATGCCAGCGGTTGAGGAGCTCCGAACGGCTATGGCTATATTAGCCGTTAAGTGTTTGCCAAAGGGATCCATCGATGGACAGCCTTTGGTGCGGTGGACCTTGTGTTCTGTTCACTAAGTTTCCCCAGTAGCACTTTTATTCTCGTAAAGGGATACTGAAGTGATCTGTAACCATTGCGGGGTTACTAGCGCGAATTGTTGTCTGGAGTCTAGGCCATGTATCGACCGCCGTTCCCTGTCCTTGACCGACTTCCCGAGTCTAAGTTCTAGCACTTGTTGCGCGCGCTAAATGCCGTGCGTCTCGAGCAGTTAGCCAGGCGTTTGAGCTGTGATTCGCATAACATGCCGGACGACGGTCTCGAAAACGTGACATCGGATGCCCGGTAATGCGGCAAGCTCCCTGGTGATGCTGGCGCTGTGCGAGCACCACTTCCTGCCCGCACGAGCTGCGCCCAGGAACAACGCCACCTACGTGCTACGGACGTTCTTCGACGATACGAAGACGCAAGGATTTGTGGAGGTCGTCGATAACGCGAGGTTCCGGTCTCCCCTTTTTAAGCCGATAGCCTCTCTTTGTGCTACTTAAACGCGGAAATTGTGGTCTCTCTGTCTGTCTGTCTGTCCGTCCCTTGATTCATCCGTCCGGATAAAAGGAAAAAGAATTCTCGAACGAGACGTTTATATCGCAAAGCCTTGGAATAATAAGTGTGGGAGTATACGTCATTCCTGCAAACAATATTCAGTAAAAGACAGCATTGGTCACATTTTAAACGTAACATAAATTCATAACAGTTACGCGCAGCGGCTGTAGTCGGCTATTGTCTTTTGTCGCCATTTGCAGCGAAGCTAGAAGAGGCAGCCATTTTTTTCTTCTCTGGCTCTCGGCCACCATGGCGGCGCTTGAAGTCGCTGTTCTGCTACGCTTGATGTCACGGACTCGATTGAGTTTTTCTGTCAGGGTTGGCCGTGGATTAACGGCAAAAATTTGTGCCGATGTGCACAGTGTACTGCTAAGGAAGAAAAATTGGTTAACTGCCCTACTAGAACGAGCAAATTTTCAAGGCACGGCCCGCTGCTTCCGGTGCGCAAAGGCAAACGGCAACGAGATTTGATTTTTTGGGCCTTTATGTGCAGGGTTTACTGGCCGTGTTACTTTAAAAAGATTGGAAGCGCAAAATCTGGAAGCACAAATATGCGTGAATGCATTGCGAACCAGGATCAAAATTTGCTCTTTTGTAAGCCTCAACTGAAAAAAAAGGGCTGCCATTACGGCAGCCGGAAGTGACGTCAGATGAAGGCATTGAGTGAGCGCCGTCGCCCGGAGTTTCCCGCGACAAGACGGGGCACATTTTGGTTGTTTACGGCCCTCCGTGTCTCAAAAAATCAGCAAGGAAACCGCGAAGAGTTGCTGGGGAGCCCGTACAGGGGGGATTAAAAGAAACGCGAACAACGGAGCCCACAGCCTCCGACGCATGCCGCACCGTCAGTAAACTGCGCGCATGCGCAATTGTTTCGGAGCGTTTGATAGTGCGGCCTACATTTATGGGGAATGCGTGATCAAAAAACGACGCCGGTCATTTATTTTGAGGGGCCTTTTCACGCTGTGTCGCCACTGAGCACGATGATCGTTGAATGGCATCTGGTCTCTGCGGGCTTGTCTAGCGAACGTAGTAGATCACAGTATGCCCAGTGGCGACAGATCATAAAAAGATGCCTCAAAATAAATGACATGCGTCTCTTCGTGATCAAGCGTTTCCCCTAACAGTAGGCCACAGTCTCAAATGCTCCGAAAGAACTACGCATGCGCGCAGTTTACTGACCGTGCAGCCAGACGGTGCGGCATGCTTCGGTGGCTGTGTGCTCCGTTGTTCGTATTTATTTTAATCCCCCCTGTACAACCAAGAATGTCTTGCTGTGATCGGCTGAGACGCACTTTTGAAGCATAAGAAACACACCATTATGCTATTAGATATGATGTAGCGTGCTTCTGAGTAAATAATCTTAAGAACACTTGCAAGGACTACCGCAGTATCTTAGCAGAGAAATACGCGACTGTCTGTTACAGATTTTTGATGCTGCTGGCATGGCTTAGGAGTGCTGGCATTACGGTATTTGCGTTATAATGGTGACTCGTAGCTACCCATGATGTCGTCTGCTGGGAAGCCACGGCACATGTCGTCGTTTGAGCAGTGCAATGTCGCGTTTGTTTCGGGATAGTTCAGGTGAGAGAGAAGTTGGAGCAGCATTTTTTGTGTAACCCGAGCGACGCCCAGACGGCGCGATAGTTGAATCGCAAGACCGGGTCACGGGTATGTAAACAGACGAACTCGCGGCTCTTTCTATCTGCAGAGGGTTAGTTCGATGGGAAAAAAAAGAAAACAATAGCAAAGCCATGCGGTGACCGTCCTTCTGTACAGGTATGGGCATCGGTTGGAAACCCCCGCGGGGGGGACAGCCATCCGGCCGCTGGATGACCGGGCGGACAGCGAGAAATAATAGTGCAAACGGGGAGGGCCAAACGAGGCCCTCCCCACGGCACGTATTATTCCTTGTCCGCCACACCCGAACAGCCAAGCAGGCGGCAGCTGGGATCGAACCCATCTCTCTAGCGCTGCCTGCGTGCGAGCTCGGCACGCTACCCACTCGACCATCCGGGCGGCTCGGTCCAGCGTCCTTGCCACTCGGCTAGCTGGGTGAGGTGCACAGCTTGTGGAAAGGAGGCAGGCAGAGTCCGCAGAAAGCGTGTACTCACGGTTCAAGCGAGTGACGTCAAAGCGGTGGGCGAAGGCAACCTGTTTATCGCGGGTGTTTAAACGTCGAGACAGCTACTTCCCTCTCTCTCTTTCCTGCCCTTCTCCGCCTGCTGGAGGCTGTGCGTGGTTTTCCTCGTACACCTGGGGCGGTATTATCGTAACTGTCTCTTTTGAAAACGTCCCTTTTGCGCCCCTTCCTCGTGACGTACTTCCGGTTAAGCAATAAGCGTTAGCAATAGGTTTGCCACGCTTGCGTTACGTCACTTCCGGTTGTTTGCTTTTAGCCAATCAGGGCTTGCCAAAAGGGACGCAAAAGGGACAAAACTCGAGAATACCGCCTCTGAATGCTCAAAGCTCTTCGGAGGACCAGTTCCTCTGCTAGGTTACGACTGTAGTAACCGGTCCCTATTGGCCGGGAGGCTGAAGCGATGCACGGGTTTTAGTGCGGTTGACCTTGTCTTTTTGTGTATTTATTCTGTTGCGTTGCGGTACTCAGCAAGGAATGGCTACGTTATGAATTTTTGTCACAATTCGCAGTGCCGCTGTGTTCCTGGGCTTCCTGACTACACCTGGACGGATTGCCGGCGAATTTTGGATTTGAAATAAAAGAGGAAATGTGCAGTGATAACTTCTCTTGTCTTCGTGTTCGCAGCCTTAACGTCGAAAGATTCCCTAGCCAGCTGCCAGAGGTAGAATGAAAGCAAAGCCAGCTATAGCTGGCAGAGTGAAATCAAAGCTGGTAGAATTAAAGAAAAGCAAGCTAGCTCGAGTGAAAGCGAAGCAAAGCTAGATACCTAGCAGAGTGGAATGAAAGGTGTTTCTAGGAAATGAAAGCTACCTGGTAGCGCGAATTCGAAAGCTAGCAGTACAGTGAAATAAAAGGTGCTTATTGGAAAGGCTCCAGTTCAACAGCCGTGCGTGCAGTGAATGGCACAGTAAATTGAAAGCAAAATGAAAGGCCAGCATATACGGAAAAACACACATCACACACACGGTTTGACGAATATACACGTTTTTATTTTTCTAGTCCATCATGAGACTGGGAGGAAACAGCGGCTTTGACCCTTTGTCATTTCATTTCGCAGGAAGAAAGCTTCGCGTTCAACCATCGCTTTCGTACAAGAAGTGGCGGATGATTTTCCTGCATAATTTTCCACGTTCATGCAACCCTCTCTAAATTCAAACCACTTCGGTGATGCCGGGATTACGCAAACGATGGCGTCATCTTCATTACGCGAGTTTCATTACGAGTTCATTACGCGACCACTGGGCAAATTTTTTTCTTGGGGTGCTTCCGCAATCCTCATCGCCAGAAAGTTACCTGCTATGCGTTTTCGTAGCTTACGGACAAATCAGTAACATAGATCTGTTTTGTTTTAAAAACAGCGCGATGCTTGACAATGGGGGAACGCTTGGCTGGTGCTGCATAGAAGTAACGTTTCACCAGTGGGCAGAGGTGTATGGCCTTCTCGGGGAGTACACAGGCTGTGTTCCACTGAGGATGGCGGTCAGTGCTTGAGTGCCCCCAGAAGCGCTTGGGGATGTCGATCTCCACCATGCCGAAGCTGGAGTTCCAGGGCCGTTCCGGTGACCACGGGGCGGGGAAGAGGAAGAGGGTCGGGAAAATGGCTGCAAGACCCTGCAACAAAACACAGGCCATACACAATGCTCTTTACGATAGAAATGTTAAATAAACGAAACCGGGATAGAAATAAAATAATTCAAATGGCTTGCACAGGTATTAATCGCCGTTTAACGATCAGCTGAATACAGAACGTGCAATGGTATCAAAACAGGACACACATCTAGATGGGGTAGTACTACTGCAACTGAGATGTGTATCTCACAAGACAGGACAAGGATGAGAGCATCTGACCGACAACTTACGGGGATAAACCGACAGAACGCTAGGCCACAGACAGAAAACTAGAAAGTAGTACTATCATGTAGCGGCACTCCGAGTTGTGGCCCCTCCGAGGGACCCCTGATTGGCTGAAGGCCGACAACCCCGCAGCCACGGCGAGACGAAACTGCTGCTTCTCGCGTGCGCGGCCGTGGGCCTACCCTCCGTCCTGCTCCTGGACGAGCCGTTCTCGGACGTGCAGCCGCCCTACCGCCACGAGGTCATCCGGGCGCTGCAGGTCCTCAGAAGCACCAGGGCGACGTCCATAATCATCACCTCGTACCGGTATACACCATTTCCTGAGACGCTTTTGACGAGCTGTCGCCCGGAGGACCAGACTCTTCTGGTGACACGGGAGAAGACGGCTGCACTCTAAAATGATTTACACCCAAAAGGGTGTAGCTAACCTTTTATAACTAACACCCTTACATCCTACTAAAAACAAAACAAAACACCCTTTAAGCGTGCTTTCATTGATGAGTCTTGCGACCTTGCAAAAACCCCAACAGCAACCCTTGTGAAGGGGGGTTTATCGTTAATTACACACTTTCAAATGCTGTTTTCCTTTGTGTTTTGGTAGGGTGTAGGGGTTTTATTTCTCACTTTCGAGTTCATTAAAATGATTTCTCTTCCACTCTCTCCTCTTAGATGCAATGTTTGAAACGTTGGTTTGAGTTATGAGTGACCTGTGCAGTGGCTTCGAATGCAACAGGATACATAGCCGATAACTATATCTTTAAAACCACCGGTAAAGTGGAGTGCCACGTCGCACTCCGAATTGCTACATTTACCTCAATGTTTAGCCGTAACCAACCGAAAGGTCGTCAACGAATTTCTGATGTCTTTCTGCATAGCGGCTTAAGAAGATGAAAAAAGGACAAAATCGCGTCTCTCTACAAGCAGCACTCTGCTTCCTAAATAGAAGGATTTAGAACCCACAGCAAACTTGCCAACTTATGTAAATTATTCTTCCTATTTTTGAACCCCTTATCTATAGATTCTGCAAGTGCCTTGAAATGATGGTGGTTATTACCCGTCGGCTCAAGGTAAAGCCTCTGTAAGTTCCTATCTACTTTGTAAGAGATGTCGTGGGTATACTTCTCCGCTACGCTCTACGAGGACCGATTCTTGCAAGCAGTGCTGAATTCCCCCCCCCCCCCCCCCCACACCATCAAGTCCAGCGGGCAAGTTAACTCATAAATATCCTATGCAAAGAGTCACCGCGTACTAGGACTGCGCAGTGCAAATTAAGTGTTCAAAAGTTTAAAAGTAATGATGTAAGATTAGAACTCAGTAAACTTTCCACCACAATTGCAGTGACTTTTGGAGCGCTGTGGCCCAGCAGACCTAAAAAGGGTTTTTCAAATTTACCAGCGTTCACAACAGTAGCATGAAATACTATCCCCGAAACAAGGGGCGAAATCCCGTAATGCATCGGTAGAAAGAGACTGAATAACACCAGACTTCGTATAAAAAAAAATTCTTGTAACGGGGCTTACTATGTACAACTTTTTACGAGCTACTCCGGTACGATAGTCTTCGTATTTTTCGGTGTTTCTGCGCATGCGCAGCATGTCTCTTTGCGAGCTGGTGTGCGACCGGGTAGCAGTGATCAAGGCTGCCAAGGTGGAGGCACTGGGCGACGCCGAACAGATGAACCAGAAGTACGGGCGATGCTACACCGTCAAGGTTCGCCTACCTCCCGGTCGACACTACGACTACGACCTGCAGAGCAACGTCCTGCTCAAAGTTCAAGAGGAATTCCACGAGGCCACCCTGCAGCAACTCTATGAGGTTGGTGCAGTTAGCCGAAACGCTGTGCCCTATAGTTGCACTCGCCCTAAAAGGCTTCATTTAGAAGTCCGAATTTCCCAGGAACACACTCGTAGGTAGCTGCGCGTAGGCCGTTTTCTAGCAGCTCTCACAGATAGCGGAGTGGTTTTAGGAGTGCAGTTAATACAATTGAATGTTTTGAAAAGTGGATGGTTTTTATTAGATAACCGCAACTTAGTAATCCTTACATTTTTCTGGTCTCCGGTGTTGCTGGGATGTCCGTCGAAGCGACTTTCCGCCGTATTGCTGCCACACCGGTCAATAGCTCAGTCGAGACTTTCTTACTATATTTGGCATTCACGCGCATGCGTCTTGAAAGGCGGTGTCAGAGAGGAGCAGAGGGGGTTCTGGTATTTACGTTTCCCGGTTGGTTGCAATGGCAACGGACAGAGGAGAACAGTATGGTACAGGCGGTCCAACCCTTCGCGCCTAGGCATCAGGATCCTGAAGGTAATGACATCACCTAACGTATACGCGGACAGTGGCGTCATCTGTAGTCAACAGATGTTGCACAATATATCGTCTGGAGGACGTTATCCGGAGGGTTTAGCTGCCCTGAAAGCCGTAAAGGTGCCAACTAGACGTTCTAAGGGGGCTAGATTTAGCACGGGGAGCGGGTGGAGAGCCTGGAGAGCCTGGGTGCTTGGAGCGGGTGGAGAGCCTTCGCGGTGGTTGAATTTGTGCAGTGGGTGGGTGAAATTTTTCCAAAGATAATTTCTTGTGCCACCTAAACTAGAAAATTCAGACGGTCTCTCTGACAGTCCGGGTCGGGTCGGGTCGGGTCGGGTCCGATTTGGTCAGGTCGGTTCGGTCGGTCATCCAATTCGACCTCTTACCGCCAGGACGGAAAGCCGGGGAAAGAGTGCTTGAGCACAAGGTATGTTATATATAGACGAAAAGACATTTCGAAATGGGAAAACTGCTGCCGTGGCTCCCACATGTCAGCATTATTCAGCCAAATGAAAATACCAGACATGTTTACAAGAAAATAAAAAAAAATTGTATATATTACCGACGTTTTTTAGATTAAGAACACACGTTGGTTGGTTTTTACGACAGGAAACGAACGGTTTCGAAGAAAGGCGCGATACACTCAAACCGAGCATATTGGTTAGAGCTGCTTCAACCCAAGAGACAAATAAGGCGTGCTGTCTAGACAAATGACACGCGATCCGTGCAACCGCGTTTAAATGGAACTGAATTGTATGAACCTCAATTGCATTCATCGTGGAAAGCCCAAGACGGGAGGCAAAGAACCCGAGGGACTGTGAGAGACAGCAGAGAAAGTTGCGTGGCTGGGGCACCACAAGACTGTCTTTTGACGACTTGTCCGCCTTTTCTGCGGAGCAAGCAGATAAACAGCTAATTTTTCATTGAAAGAATAATCGTGATTATCACGTAAGGAATGCCCTAAAGTACGCATGCTCGCTGCCTTTTTGTCCTTCTTAATATATTTGCGTCACTTCGAGAACGGAATACAGGAATTCTTTCCTTTTTTTTATTTGAAAAGGTATTTCTATTTTTTCGGAGAATAAAAGAAGTATTTATATGCACCCAGTCCATTTCTGTTTCTCCGCCCTTCTTTGCATGATTTTTGAGTGGACCGCCTGAAGAATATTTTACAGGCGTTGCTGGTATCGGTTTCTCGAGAAACCCATATCAGTTACGCCTGCTGTCAGCTACACTGAAAGAAAGCAAACTTTACAAAATAGGCTTCCACAACAAGAGGGATATGATGATGATGACGACGACGAAGAAGCGAGAAGCTTTCTCCAAAACAAATGCAATATCCACCATCAAATCAGCCCAAGTTTAAATCAACAATGACGCTGAGCTAACCGAATCAGCCCATTCAGATGACCCAATCAAACTAAGGCATAGAAAATCACATACCATTCGCTTAGCTGATCGTTTCGTAGATATGAACTGGCCTTTGGCCGATAGAATTGTGTATTCGCATTTGTATCGGACAAAGGTTCGGGTTTCAGCCACCCCTTTACCAGAAAGGGGCGTTAATTTTTTTCGATGTATACCCCGTAGGAAGACAGGCCATGCTGACATTCACCCATTCATGTTTTCCGCTCTGCCGTTCACGCAGGGCGTGATGAAATTCCGCGTGGGCAAGTCGTACACGAGCTGGGCGGAGATATTCACGAAGATGACGGCCATCAAGCGCGACCTGCGGCTTCCCGAAATGTCCATAAGCGACATCACGCTCGAGGAAATTCTTGTTGGGCTCGCTCGTCGCCAGATCGTCCTCAGGGGCACCAGGCCGAGCCGCAGCGTCGCACCACCGCGCGTCTAGACGCCGCTGATAACGCGAAAGCGATAGCTATTAAAAAGTTCGGTGTTTTCCTGTTTCTAGTTTCTTGTCTAGTCCCAAACACCGAACCGAAATGTGCGCGTGCCCTGTGTGCATATGCATGTGCTTTGGTCGGCGCCCTGAATATACGCTCAATTTGGCGGGTTATCGGTTGTTTCTCATCTGGTTAAAGTTGATGCTTGGACGAGTTGGTGTTCCATAATCTTGAATTCACAGCACAATCAAGAAACGAGGATGGCAGGAAGAGCACGACACACAGGTTCTCCTATCTGTCGACACACGACACACGACACACCGGCGATCCTGTGTGTCGTGCTCTCCCTGTCGTCCTCGTTTCTTGTTTGCACTGTGAATTCATCATTTACCGTCGCAGTTTATTTACACTGTGAATATTTGTTTGAGCCGAGTCGCAAACTGCAATGCAGCCTGGCGGGCCATCACACTTCTTCCAGCCTCGGTAGCTGAGATTATCTTTCGTGGAAACAATTCAGAGAGCTCGAGTGCAGTAGCGGTGTCTAACAGTCTAAGTTTACTGCAAGCGTAGCTTCTTTGAGGGCTCCCAAGCAACCCCCGGACGTCCGTCGGCCGTCCACCGTATGTCCATTTCGGCTGTAGCGGACGTCCGTAGGACGCCCGTTTCAGGGCCGATGGACGTAGCATGTACGTCCGTGGGATATCGGGCTTTAACACTTTCGTACTCTCCAGTAGGATATCCGAAATTAGATGTATTTTGGATGTTCACTAAAAATTTCCAGAATCACATATCGAGAACCTTATATTCCTGCAACGTATTGTACACCGCGCGAGACCAGCTCACTACAGGGCAGACAGGCACACATGAACACAGTGAACTTGCTTCACATGTTTCTTGATCGGTTCTTAATTCTTGTATATCCTTCCCCAAAGCGATGATCGTTAGAGTTGGTGACGTCCTTCAACAAAGAAGACAATAGGCTTTATGTTACAAATATGAAGATGAAACTTGCAACATACAAGTCAGGGTGATGTAAAAAATCGTTTTAATTGAAAATCAAAAGTGCTTTTTCGTTTTCGCTTGTATATTCAATTGAAGCCATTATTTCATGCTATCTTGTAACTTTGTACGTCCACTGGCAGAGGCCATTAGCAAATGGACATCAGTTTCCCGATGTCCACGGTACGTCCGAAAATGGACATCCAAACACGGACGTACAGTGGACGTGTAGTGGCCATCCAAACTGGGCATTTGATGTTCGGCTGTATTTCGGACGTCCCACGGACGTTCGTGGCTGCCTTTTTCTGTCCTTCCATCTCAGTGGGAGCAACCGTAGTTTGGATCATCGTCCACAGAACTCTTAGGCACCAAATAATTCTTCGCCCGCGTTCTAAGCCAGAAGTCTTCCCCATTAAAGACCGTCGTCGCCATGGTCATGTGATGCATAGACACCCTTTTGGATTAGGAGCACACTGAATGCGCACCAGAGGAGGTAGACGTGTGCATCTACGAAGCTCGAGCAACGTTTAGGGCAATTTCACTGCGGAATCATTTTCATAAAATCTCAGTTCATTGAAAATAAGCTAATTGAAGTTTGACTTTTGACAGTGGCGACATAACACAAAATGCCCCGTGTGGAGCATTTTACCCTACATTGTTTCAGATTAGAGATACAAAATGTTCGTTCCCAGCTGGTGCGGCCGTCTCTCGTCCATTTAACAAAAATGAGAAATACACGCGCTTAGAGAGGTTTCATAAATGCTGTTGAGGGTATGAAAAACACGCATACATACGGCGCAAATTTCAACCGGCCACAGACTGACTGGTGAACTACAAAGAAGGTTACGGGGCAGCGGCGATGTGTCTCGCTGCATGATATTTCGCGTTCTTTTTAAACATGACTCGAAGAGTAGATGCGCTTTCCCGAGTTCCCTCGTTCGGTCCATCGCTGCTTCCATTTATCCCATCCACGACCCATAATTTCGTGCGCATTTTGATAAAGTCCTGATCCTGTTACTAGCTAAGAGGATCAGTTTAAGGCTCTCGCATAATTTTTGTATTTCGCGACTAATGTCGTGCTCGATAGTTATTTAAGTGTTTCAAGTACGACCAACTGAGGCATCATGCTAACTGAGCAGACGATCTCTCCAAAGCACATTAACGCATTGATAGCCAATCAGCGCAGGGCAATTTAACGCTATGGCGCATTTTTTTATCTGACGCCCAATAACGCCAGAGTTTCACTCGGTTGTGGTCAAGGTTCGAAGTGGTCGCTATCATGACAATGATACAAACTAGGCATGCAGCGTGGTCATCATCATCAAGGAAAAGGGGACGTGTTCTCTGTTCGCGCTGCGTTGGAACGACTCGATGGAGGATCTCGCATAGTAGGCCTCACCATCGGGAAGTCCCGCCCCCACGAGTTCGGGGCATGTCGACGACCATGAAGACTCTCAACCAAGCCGACACTAACTCATTGACCCCCGATATCCCTGAAAGCGGTTCGGATGATGCTCCAGGACATGGCGTCGCCTATGGCAATACCTAGCCGGTCCCAGCTGCTCACTTTGAGTTCGTGATGCGTGGGGGTCTGGTGCATGTGGCCTTTCCATAGGGCCCGAGAAGTCACGTGACTTTTGGGAGTGTATATTTTAGTGCCGAACAACAAACGAATTTTATTCTTGGTCGTCGCACGAGAGCTCTCTGACATGATGTCAGATGTGGGATCGATAGCGGATGCCTCATAAACGTCGCAAGGAGCAGCGGCAAACCAGAGCAGAGCCGACCCCTCGGAGCAAGGAGCACCAACGATCTTCATCGAGCAATGGCAGGAATTAAGCCTCCAAAGCCGTTCGACTCCGAGAATTCTGCACACTGAACCTGAAAAAGAAATATGGGCTCACGCCGACGTTTCGACAGGGCAAGTTTCTCTTCAACCGGGAGGGATTCGCAGCTGCGGGGCGAAGTGGAATTTCAGCGGGCACGGTTACGGCGGGTTTCGGTCGTTTTAGGGGGCAGCCCTTTGGCAGCCGTTACCTGGGCTTCGCGGGAGCGGTGTCAGTTTACGTCCGCGTAACCGAGTGAGCGAGCGCAGCAGCGTACGACATTTCAACGCGGACGTTAAGCGGCCCAGTGGGACCTGTGCGGAGTCCTTAGTGGTAGAGCGGATTGGCTTCTGTGTTAGGCTATGTTCACATTATCAACGCAAAACCCGTATCATGATCTATGGACGTACAACATCCCATGTCACGCAGTTCGGTTCGCTGAGACGTGAAATAACGTCATTCTTAAAAGTCATTACGACCCTTGCGGCAACAGTCTGAACCCGGCCTTACACAACCAGTGAGATGCTCACAACGCGGGAGGGAGACAGGCAGTTCCATGTTTATCTGCAAGACCAAAGCCTGGATCCGTCCGAGGTTCATTCAGCTAATTGGCTAAGAAACATGCTCCATCGCAAAGTACGATAAACGCGTTTTGTTTCGTGCACTCCGTGGACTGCGTCCAGCTTCGCAGGTCATCCTTCTTCACAGATTGGAAGGGCAGTAATTTTTTTCTTTATCTCAATTACTTGCCGGAAGTTTGCGAGAAAGTTGTGGTATTGCTATCCGGAAAAGGCTGTAATGGACCAGAATTTTATTGTCTTCGCGGTTTCCTTAAAGTCGCCCAGTCGAAAAAGACAAGGCATATTTCTGTCGTTTGTCGTGTTTTCGCGTGTCGCACTGTCGTCTTGACGTATTGCTGTGTCGTGATTGTGATGTTCTGTCATGTGTCGTATTTCTGTCCCGATTTTCATGTTCAGTCGTGACGAATTGCTGTCTTGTCGTGATCCTGATGTTCCTTCAGCAGTTGCACATAGTTTGAATTTTATTGCCCATTGTGAAGAGTAGCGTAAATAATAGCTCTGTTGTGACTACAGAAATGTTTGTCGTTGAGAAAATTGACTGTCGTTACCACAGAGCTGTATGTCGTAAAAACAGTACTTCTTCTGTCACAACAAAGTTTTTTGTCGTGCGACAGAAGTTCTTCTTAGCTTTTTGCGGTATTCATGCCGCGATTTTAGACTGGGCGGAGATAGGGTCCTGGCTTTACGGCTTTTTACTTTTTTTGCCAATTTAGGGCATTTTTATTTATGGCTGGAAGCTGATTTTCATTATTTTTTTTCTCTAGGGAAGTTCACTCATTACATGTTTTGACTACATCGTTACGTGTTTTTACGGCGCGTTTCCACAATCTGAAATTTCTGTCCCCTCAGATCGAGTTGTTCAGCATGACTATAGACGAAGAGCAGCTGTGCTTTAGAGGCCCCGGATTCTTCGCTGTCGACCGGCCCATGCCGACATCGGTAAATGCCCGTCGTACTCGTGCCCGTCGTACTTGTGCACGCACGGTTCTGTAGCGTGAATGGGAATGGCCTCACCTATATGCTACATATGTCGAATCCCCAACGTTCTCTCGGTGGTGTGGGCACTTTACTCAGCGACGTCTTTTCACGTAATGAAAACTGCATATAAAATAAAACACGGTCTTAGGGCCTCCATATTTTGATATGCTCTATGTTGCCACTAACAAATGTCTTGAAAAACGGTGTTAATACGGGCTTGTTGGTACATACTTCGTTTTGTTAGCAGCACTAGGGAAAGACACAGAGGAATCGACACAAGACTGCCCTGTCTCGTGTCGCCTCCTCTGTGTCCTGCCCTAGCGCTGTTATCAAAAGCAAACAAATGCCTTCCTGGCAATGCATTTGTGTTAAAAAGTGAAGCCGACTTTAAAGTGATCGGCGTGAGCTTGGTGAACCATGGCCGTTTACGGAGGCAATATTTTTTTTTAGTTTTAGCAGTTTAAGGCGAGTGTTCTTTTTTTTTTTTTTTTTTGGAACACACGGATGAGTAGTCACGAGAAACGCTTTTGTTGTTTAAAAGGCCACAGCCTCCTGCTGTCCGGGCTGGTATATACATTCATTTCCGCACTAAAATTTATCACTCAACATTGTTTTAAAAAGTCGCTAATCACAACATGCGTTCAAATTGCGAAACATGTATGACTAGTCCATGGGTTTTCTGGAAACGTATTGCTCCTGCCAGATCTAGCATTGAGTTTTCGCATTGGCTTCGCGAGACTTGCTGTTAGCGCCATTTTTGAATGCTTATGACCATGACTGTAGGAACAATTTGGCTGCTGTTTGACTAGTCATGATGTTGTAAGTTGTTCAAACAGGTGAAGATAAAACAAACAGGTTACGTATAAATGAGATATGGTAGATACAGAGTGAGAATACGAGTGTTCTTGTGTGCGTGTGTTTGCACCTGGCATGTTTATGCGTGTGTGTCCTTAATAATCAGGGATAAGTACAGCTGACGAAAATGTCTTTTCCAGTTACTACCTGTTAGTTCATACTATGCACATAAGTCATGAAACGGTATGTCTCAGCTAATGTTATTGAGAAAACAAACGATACAACTTGCGAGGAAGCGCCTCAATAAATGCGGGCGCTTTTTACCTGGCAGATTCAAGAAACTGTTCTACGGCCATTTCCAATGTTGTCACAGAGTTGCCTGAGAAAAAATGCGAGTTACTGAGCTTAGGAGCTTAAATAGACAGTTTCCTTCTACACGCCTCTAAACATTAATAACGTCTGGGCTTTCTTTCTTCTGCGCAGTTTTTGGCCGTCGTGATGACCTACTCACTTCTCCTCATCCAGACAAGCGGTGGATTAGAAACACCGCATTGTGGTACTCACACTAGCACGCCACAGTGTAGGTGCTTTTGTATTCATACCGGCTCTAGGTGGCGACAAAATTTAGCAGACTGCGAAATAATGTCAGTTTTTTTGGTTTTTAGGGATGATAATAATGTGCTGAAAAGTGGACGGTATTCATCTGATTCAGCGCCCCGTTGTAGGTGAGTTCATTTGTCGACTTCATTGTCATTCCCCATACCTTCCGTATTCATTCCTTTCTCTGTTTATCCCCAATACCCTTCCCCAATGGGAAGAAGCAGGCCCAAGTTCACTTTCTCCGCCTGGCCTCTTCTCCTTTTCATCAAACATTTACTCTCTCTCTCTCTCTACTGTGTCATTGTGGGGTGAGGTTTTTGACCAGTCAACGTACTCAAACGCCGAAAAATTTTGCCCCGCACATTAGAGATGAGAACACAAACGTGAAAGCAGGCGCGCTCTTCCCATTCTGCACACGGATATCTCCAGCTTTATGCCTAGCTGCAGTAGGATACAAATCCCAACAAGAGAGAACTTCCAGCCTACCTGGAAATGTTGTATTCCAGCTTGAACGTTTTCCTTGTACGTGGAAGTCACGTATTACAGCTAAGCGCATTTATTAGCGCGAAACAAACAGTGACATCGAAAGGCCTGTTCCAGACAGTAACGTGCCTGGCCTCAGCTTTTTTGCCAGCTGGAAAGGCTTAATCCTAGCTCTGGTCTTTGAAACAGCCGATCAGTTTATTATTATTTTGCTTGATTTCAGTGAAAAATACCCAGCAAAATGTAATTAGCAATTAATGCTGCAGCTGCATTTATCAACATCATGAAGACATCGTTACAACGTCTTATCACTACCATGACATCATGGGAACATCCATCCCTTCTTCAGAGGTGTGCCGAACATAACAATTCCTGAAAGGGTCAGCAATATGGTTATTTATTGCAAACGTCTTTTCCGAAGAGCGGATTAGGTTCCCGCACACAGAATAATTATCTTTTCAAAAATTCCCCGAACATTATTACCCGAGTTTCCGGCCAGCACTAAGTACTTGGCAAAGTGGCAAAGGCATAAATTCTCGTAAGAACATGTGTTGGCTTCTCTCATTATGCGAGCGCAAACGTCACAACGCCGAAAAAGCCCCACGTGGTAAAATATTTCCATACTGGCGTATCCAGTAAGGTTTGTGGCCACGTATTAAACGACAAGTCGTTTCCTTTGGCCAAGTTGACACTGGAAGACACGGCAAACCAATTGTATTTAAAATGGTGAAGATTGCGCTAAGGAGTTGCGGTAAACATCCATTAACTCCGAGAAACTGGGAAGGAAGTTTTATTTATACCTTTAACAAGTGATGTGCATCTAGATGGCTTCATTTGTCAGAGAGTGTCCACATCGCGTAATCGGGTAGTGTTGATGGAAGTCTGCAGGGCTCCTAAGATGTGACCTGCCCCGCTTTTCGAATAATAAAGGGTTTGAAAAGAGGGAAGTTCCGTTTTGCCTTCGTGTTACCGCGAGGAAGCTTTCGCGAATGTGTGCTCACTTGTACGCGCCATCCTGCGGACAAAATCAAGCCGGGGCGGGACACTTCGGCTAGTTTCGGTATTGGAAATGAAGTGTCGCCATGGCGCTGGTAGAGAAGCGAAAATTCACCAGCTTTTGCATGCGTGGCTTCATCTTTTGAACATACGCACCAAAAACGTAAAGTGGTGCATGTGTAGAAATAAAATGCGTTCTAGGCTATTTCCTTTCTTGACACCCTACTAGTTTTTTTAATCGCTTCATTCGTTGCAACGACGGGCGGCACTTTTGCTCTTATTTCTTTTGCTTCCATCTTGTTCGTCTGCTCCTGTCTCTTTCATTGTGTGCACGTGTAGATGTTTTGTAGTATGCCTTGAAGATGAAAATTACGGTGTCTGTGAATGCGAACAGCCTTAGAATGTCAGAGAAACTGAGAAAAGGACGCAAGGTGTGCTGCGCTGTTGCGAACTGTTTGCTGCCACCACCAGAAGTTCTACCTGTACACGGAGAGGCACAAGCGTGGATGCCTGGACCGGTTTCGCCTACACGGGTCCGAACCGGCGCCGACAGGCCTGTAAAGGTGACGAGCCTCGTGGCCGAATCGGGCCACGATCTTGTCACCCTAGAAGAAGGTGAGCGTCTCTGCCAGCTGTGAATCGATGAAATCAAGAAACGGCAAGGTTCATCTCATGACGGGGCGTCGAAGGGCAATTCCTTCATCCCGTTCTTTCCTCGAAGTACCTGGAGTAGCAAAAAGGATGAATGACGTAGCGGCCCGCTGCTCTGTGGGCATCATGACACGTTCCTTGTGCCACATCACTTCGGAGCCGTTTGAAGACTCCATCAGAGCGTTCAGCGCACTGACACGGCCCACCGCAAAGATCCTGGTGTCCTTCCTGGGCCGAGCGTTCGGCAACATCTGCTCGTATCACGAGAACCTCTACCTTGAGGGTTACGACACGCCCTGCATCGACCCGCAGAACAAGCACAGCAAGCGAGGCACTTCGTCACCGAAATGGCTCGTTCCACGGTAATTTGCGCTGGAATGCCGCGACAAGTATCCGATAAAGCCTGGCCGTACGGTGTGCTTACAGTGCCTGAAAGGCTTCTGCAACAAGTACCCGGAAATTGAAGCCTTCTACAAGGAGGACGAGCGTGCGACACAGGAGAAACTCGCAACCACAACTGAAGGCGCAGAGAAGGAAGGTAACGCCGAGCATCAGCAGGGTTCGGATGCAGAGAATTCCCCAATGAAAGGAGAGAGCAGCTCTGCGGTTGAGTACGACCGCCTGGGGAGAAGGAAACGGAAGAAGACCAACCTTACTGCGGTGGAGCGGGAACTGCGTCATTTGCGCGTGAATGATCCCCAGCTCAAAGACTTCCAGGGTTCTGGACACCACGAGAAGCGCGAAATCAAGAAGAGGACCAATGATGTCCCCGAGACTTCTGAGGATCACTCTACTGCGCCCTGCACAGACCGAGGTATACACATCGCTTCGAACAAGGACGCCTGCGACTGCCTGCAAGTCGACTGCCCGGGCTGCCACTTTCCCCGCGTCAAGTGTGGTTCTGCAAAGTGTGGCATCGAGTGCCGCCGCAACCGCAAATGGGTTTACGAGCAGCTGGAAATTCATGGGGTTCCGAATGCTGTCTACAAGAACCCCCTTTTGAAGTGAGGTTCCTCCCCTGCCCTCCCCGTGTGTACGCATTCGTTCTTTGACTCCCACCTGGCTTTCCTCTATTTTACTTCTGGTCGTTTCATTCCGCTTTATTTTTTCTGCCTTTATTTCACCTCTGCTACGTTTGCATTCAGAGAATAAACAATGTTATTGACGTCTGGGAAAGAGTCTTTAGGGAGGCCTCCTCATTTCATCTGTCCAGTGGCACGAGCCCCTTCTCCTGGCCCTCTCGGCAAACTTGCTCTGGACGCGTTAGGAAAGGGGATAGCCAAGCAGCTGTCCCCCTCCGGTGGGAAAGAAGTGTGTGTGTGCGTGTATGTGTGTGCGTGCGCGTACGCGTGTGTGTGCATGCGTGCGCGTGGTGCGTGTGTGTGCGTATTTGCGCATGTGTGTGTGTGCGCGCGTGTGTGCGAGTGTGTGTGTGTGTGTCTGTGTGCGTGTGTGGGTGCTTGTGCGTGTCTGTGCGTGTGTATTTGTGCCCGCGCGCGCGTGTGCGCGCGTGTGTGCGTGTACATACGTGTGCGAGTGCGAGTGTGTGTGCGCGCGTGTGTGCGCGTCTGTGCCTGCCTGCAGTGCATGCGCTCGCGCGCGCACTTCACGAAATAAGTGATAACCCTCTTTGAGCGCTGAAAATGCTTTGCAAAATGAAAACAGTTTCAGCAGGGCATGGGGGAAGGGGGTGAAATTGTGTCGCATTGCAAAAATCATGCTCCCCTCCGTCAAACGACGACTATGGTTGAACGCGAAGCTTTGTCGTGACTCCGACCAGGTCGAAATTGAGCTATCGGATATACGCTATCGGCGTCATAACGCGAGGGACCCAGGTTTATATCCGGCCACGGGGAGCGTTTTCTTTTTTCTTTTACTTCGACGTTTTTGCGTTACAGATGGCGTCATTGAGAACATTGACGCTTCGTTTTAAAAGGCAAGAGAAAACAACGCGCAGACGGTGCTCGCAGTGACGCCGCGTTAATAGGAAAGATAATGCAGTTTGCAGTGGCCTTAATTCTCTTCGATGCCCTATGCTGCGAGGAAATGTAGTCTTCAGCTTCGTCCTGATGTTTATACAGAGAAGGAACAACAAAAAAAAATAAATGGCGCTTAGTTTGCATAACTGCTGCGTTGCTGCGATGGCTGCAGATATGGCTGCACAACAACAAAAAACAAAGAATTGGGGAGGCCACCTGGTACTGCCCGTGTAATGGTGCAAAAGCATAGGTGGGCTCCGCACTGTTTCCGCCACTAGTTTTTAATGCAGAGCATTTCAGTAACTCACGATGTCACCCACGTTGACGTCCGTAGTCCGCACCGTCGTTGTCCCTACTATATAAAAAAAAATACTATCTGGCGCCCGGCTTCGATCCCTCGACCCTGCGGGCGGAACGCAATGTACATGGTGCTCTACCCACTGCGCCACAACGCCGACACAGAATGGGACGCTACGAACGCGCCTTATATCGTTGACTCGTTCAAATTACTGCTGACGAGCGCTCTCTCGTCAGCAGCAATTGCCACAAGTGCAACAACATTAACGTAACGCAAACTACTTAACGCCGTGCGCCCCCGGAAATGCTCTGCATTTGATCGTGCCCCTCGCGAGGGGGGTGTTTCACTGCGTCTTCTCTCGGTCGAGCGACCCGTGGCGCCATCTGGCGGAGGCGCGGCACAACTCGTTGCACTTTGAAAAGATGCGGCGCCAGCCAGGTGTGTGTGTGCGTGCCGCACTTGTACAAATGGCGAGTGCATGTGCTGTCCACAGAGCAAAGCATTCGTGCAAGTAAGCCGTTGCAGTCAGTCAGTCAGTTAGTTAGTTAGTTAGTTAACAACTCCGCAAGCATTTGCGTTTCTTGCTCTGTAAACAAAGCGAAACACGCAAGAATGACGACATTTCCTTGACTCATTCAAACTACGTCAAGAAGCTGCTGATACAACGCATTCACTACTACCAACTCCCCAAACACTAAACGTTAACGCAATACACCCACCCCCTATGCGACGCATTTACTCGAGTCCCCCTCGCGGGGAGATGGGCCCAATTTGTCGTTCGCGCGCGCTCCGGTCGCTAACATCTGTGGCGTGATCGTGACGTCAACGTCACGCGTTCGTGGTGGCGCGATTTCGGCGCTATAACACTCTCTCGCGAGGGGCATTGGATTGGATTCGATTGGATTGGCTTGGATTGGCTTGGCTTGGATTGGTTTGGATTTGGATTGGGTTAAAGTGGATTGTGTTGCGTCATAGTCGAGCCACGTTGCGTCATAGCCGCTCCACGTTGCATCATAGCCGCGGCAGGGGGTTCACGGCACGTTTCACGCTTTTGATGCGGGCTGTTGATGCGGCCCGAGCTCAAGGTGTCCTGTACTGAGGAAGCCAGCCCCGAAGACTGGAATTGGATTTTTTTTCTAAATAAAAAGCTTATTCTCTCTCTTTCAAGACCACATCACTTCGCGTACTACACCAGTTCTCTGCGCTTTGATGCAACGATGCTTGAAGACTATTCTCTCTCTTTCTGTGGCTGCTCTTCCTAAAATGCCACCAGTCCTTCGGGTGTTGTGGCTGAGTGCACTGGTGATACAGGCCATGATGGCAGTGGTAGTGTAGCCACCAGGTGCTCCGCCGCAACATTCGCGAAAAGTATATAACGTACCTAACATCATAGGTAGCTATGGAAGCACCGGGCAGTTCTTGGGCTGGTCCTCTGAACTGCTCGCATTAGGGGTGAAAGTCCCGCTTCGCTGGCCTTGGGAGTTCCTCTGGCTGGCGTTCGGGCAAAAGTCCCACTACGCCGCTCTTGGGCAAGTCCTCTGAGCGGCGTCTTGGGCGCAAGTCCTGTTGTTCCGTCCTTGGGCAGGTCCTCTGGATGGAGCTTCAGGCACAAGTCCCGCGGTGCCGCGCATGGGCAGGTCCTCTGCGTCGCACTCCGGGCAAAAGTCCCGCTTGGCCACTCTTGGGCAGGTCCTCTGAGTGGCTTCTCGGGCAGAAGTCCCCTAATGCGGTGCTTCCTGGGAGGAGAGCTGGTCTTGTCGATTTGTGCAGGAGAGCGGGGCCTTTGCAGCTGTCTTCCAGTGACGGTCGCCACCGGAAGTGTTGCAGGCGCCGTCCCCTGGAATTGAGCTAGACGAGCTGGGGAAGAAGGCTGAGTGTGTAGATGGCGCCTCGGTGCCTTGTTGGGTCATGTGTCCATAGGTTGACTGCTAGCCTTTGGCAGGGTATACGGCTCCTGTAGAGCGTTTGCTTCTCCTGAATAGAGAGGGCGGGGGAGCTTGTACATCGGAGCTGGGATGTGTCTCCGCACAGCTCCTTTCCCTTAAGGACCGTCGGGGGCGTTTGCGCACCAGGCCATCCGGGCAGATGGTTGAGTGGCACAGCGGGAAACCGCTAGTGCCAACGGGTACCTCCGCAGGTTCGAACGGGAGGAGCTGTGGGGAGGCACACCCCTTGCTGGACTGAGAACATGGCAGAATCACGAGTTTCGATGCATGAGCTTCGACCTGTGGGGAATCCCTCGTCCCTCTCCTGTCAATGGAGCGAGAACCTTTGGGCACTGAGGACAACCGGCAACGGGTTAAACCATGCGCCAGCCAACTTCCCTTCCTCATAGCTGGCTCATTCTGGTGGAATGTGACACCAGGGACGGCCGCCACTGGTGAGTGCAGCTAACTTGGCCTGCGTTGCCTGTTCAGTTCGCAAGATCAGCTCTTCTTCCGGCACTTTGCAGCGGCCACCTGCAGAGTGCCATTTTTTTTTACCTCACACATTCGGGTCATATCGCTCTGATAGGAGATTCCAGCGGGGAGGTCGTTGACTTGCCCAACGTCAGGATGGACATCTAAAGCCCCACGAGAGTGTCTGTTCTCTTATTATTGCTTAATAGGTGAACCAGGGGAAGAACCGTGAGTTGTAACCACTCCACGTTCGTTTCAAAATGTCTATTACGAGATATCACGGATTGGCTTAATGCAGCCGATAGAATACGACGCAAAACAAGGAAGACGGAGTGCCATTGGTTTCTCCGAACGATAGAGGTGAAGCTCGCATCCTCTCAGACGCCTCGCAGCCTAAATTCCTCTACGACTGAAAGGGGTGCGAAACTGCGAAACGAGCATTTTCGAAACGGGCACATCTCGGAATTCCGAAGGCGTTCAGAAATCTCATTTCGCATCGAACAACGCAGCCAAGAAGGTAGCGAGTAAAAGTTGAGAATCCGCGTACTTCAGGGACACGTTACCCGCGCAAAAACCCACGGGAAAGACGAGAGTGACGGGACATGATGCGTGGGCCATTACCCTTTTCGTTGGCCACGGTCGAGCTGAATGTCTTGCACAAATTCGATCTCAAGCAGCAGTTATAGGGTGGTGGGTGATGCGCTCCTAACTTGTCCCAATGGTCGTTTCAGGATGACGTGCTCCCAAGGCTGGCAAAGATGGGTAGACGACAGTCGGAGAGAGCAGCGTCCAGAGAATGGATGCCAGGAGTCCTGCGCACGGCGTTTGAAAGCAAGCACCACACACAGGGTCGGACGAGTGTCGCTCCTGTGCCCGTGAGCTCCAGCACCGAGGCGACCGCTAGAGGGGCAGCTGTGCAATAGTTCATCTATAGGTCGCCGCTAGATGACGCGCCTACTCCTCCGTCTCCGCTGCTCCGCTGCGCACTCGGGCGCGCGCGCTACTCATCATGAACACTTTGCAAGCGAAGGCAGCAGCGCGGAGAGCTCGCAACGCGGCTGCAATGCGGGCCCGCCGCCAAAACCCCGCGGTTGTTGTTTCACGTCTTCATTTCACTTAAATTGCCCCTGGGGGGCTGCTGTGAAATGGAAAAAAAGAAAAGAAAAACCCTCAAGGGGATCAAAAATGAAGAAGCGAGGTCCTGGGTGAGAGCTGGCAACGCAGAGGCGGCACGCAACCTCTCATCAAAGATCCTCTCGCCACGTTAGAGGTAGCGACTCCTCATGATCGGTGAATCCACGTGCCGAATTTCATATTGCTTGTTTGGCTTTTTTAGTCCCTTCCGACTCCGCTGTAACGGCTTGTTTTGCATTTCGACCCCATTTCTCCGCTGCATACGCGTTTTCTCGGCGTGCCGTCATTGTTATTTCGGCGTATTCTCGAACCGTAGAGCTGAGTCTTTACCTTTCACCTTGGGGGAAGATCACACCTTCTGCAAGTTAGTATTTCAGTTGGTTCCCTACATGTTGCCTCTCCCACAGCTGCTGCCGAGAGTGGAGTTGGTTAGTCCTAGGAGGTGGCTGAACCTTTCCAGTGTAGTTCTTCAGGTACCCAGTATGATAGTTACTTCCGGAGCAGAAGGCACTCCATATCTGCATGGTTGGGCATAGGGAGCCAAACGAAAATGTGCGAGAGAGCTAGAGAGTTTTCCACGGACGACGTTGCCGCGCGCACCTGTGGTGATAATGAACGAGCATTTGTCGGTTCTGATCCACAGCCTGGATCAGAATCGATCATATTGGTACCAGTTTGACCGCATTATTGCCCGATCAGTGGCTCAAACATTTATCAAGGTGAGTGCAATTGTCACCGCCCGCATTGATCTTGGGTGGCTGTCATACCCAACGTTTCCCTTTATTGGGCTTGTAGGCCACGCTGAGAAAGCTTTTACAAGTGTGGTCCCACTTACGGTTAAAACGCCGGAACCAGGAAGAGGTCGCCATCAATTAGGGCTCCCTTAGGTGAAAAAGGTTGCCTTAACGCAATAGTGACGGCGTTTCCACGCATAGAATGACCCTGTTGGAGCTGCTTCACACAAATTCAACTCTTCCCCGTTAACTTTTGCACGTGCACAGACGATTTTCATGTAAAAAGGAAGTCTCTCGACGTAAAGGCGAAGTCGACAAAGTTTCCGAATGTTTAAATCAAGTGAAATTCTCCAGAATTCAAAAATTAACTGAACTTCTCAAGAATGCTAGACGAGCAGGCAGATATGGAAGCAGCGTGCGTGATTTCCTTGTGTAACGTTGATCTTTTCATAGCTAAAAATGGCGCCTACACAACCGCAGTTCTCGGTGCAGGCCGTTAGTCGGACAGTTCGAAAGTCATTGGTACTGATTGGTAGAAGTACTGATCGGTAGAAGTACCATTGGTACGACCGCTCGATTTTATGCGAACAGTCGCAGGTCGCACTGCAAACGAAGCGAAGCTGCAGAGGTGGTGATGATGGTGATTGTTATTGGTATCCCTTTTGTAGCGGGGTGATGACGTATCGTCTAAGCAAAAAAATACCAATATACCTACGTCCCATACTACCCGTTTGATACTAGCACCGTTCTTAGGGCAGTCACAAAAAAAATTATTACGTACAAAATACTTATTGTGAGCACAGGAGTCATATTCTTGTAAGCGGAGAATCCAACGACCGAGGTGGCCCGACAAATTTTTCAGTGACGACAACCAGCAAAGCGCGTGATGGTCAGTCACAACCGAGAAATGACGTCCGTACAAGTACGGTCTAAATTTTTGGACGGACCAAACAACGGCAAGGCATTCCTTTTCCGTTATAGTGTAGTTTTGCTCCGCAGGTGTTAAAGTCCGGCTTGCATAGGCAACAACTTGCTCTACTGATGATGAGTTGCGTTGTAGGAGGACCGCGCCGATACCGTGTCCACTGGCGTCCGTGTGGAGTACAGTGGGAGCACCATCATCAAAGTGGCAGAGAACCGGTCCAGAAGTCAAGGCATCCTTGAGTGTCTGGAATGCCGCTTCGCAGTCACCAGACCAGGTAAAAGGGGTCGCAGATGCTAGTAGTTTGTTCAGTGGCGACGCTATTTGGGCAAAATTACGGATGAATCGACGAAAGTAGGATGACAGGCCCAGAAAACTTCGAAGGTCTTTTTGATGAAGAGGTCGCGGAAAATTAACTACGGCGTTGATCTTGTCGGGATCGGGGCGAATTCCATCACTGCTGACGACATGCCCCAGAACTTTGATTGATTTGCTCGCAAAGCGACACTTTTTGGTGTTTATTTGCAAGCCAGCATTGGCGAGGCTCGTTAAAACTACGTCTAGACGGTGAAGGTGTTCGTCAAAGGTAGAGGAAAAGATAACAATGTCGTCAAGGTAGCAGAGGCACGTCTTCCACTTTAAGCCACGAAGAACGTTGTCAATCATGCGCTCAAAGGTTGCAGGCGCGTTGCATAACCCGAAAGGCATAACGTTAAACTCAAAAAAACCATCTGGTGTGGCGAAGGCTGTTTTTTCTTTGTCGGCCTCATCCATAGGAATTTGCCAGTATCCTGACCGAAGGTCAAGGCTGGAGAAAAATTGTGCACCTTGCAAGGTATCTAGAGCGTCGTCGATACGCGGCATCGGGTATACATCTTTACGAGTTATCTTGTTCAGGGCTCGGTAATCGACACAAAATCGCACGCTTCCGTCTTTCTTCCGAACTAGTACAACGGGTGATGACCAAGAGCTCGATGAGGGCCGAATGATGTCCCGCTTCAGCATATCATCCACGTTTTCCTGAATAATTTTTCTTTCTGACGGAGACACACGATATGGGCGGCGACGGACGATGCAGGAGTTGTCCGTTTCGATTCGATGGGTTGCGGCAGACGTCTGGCCAAGGACGGAAGAGTAGCAGTCAAATGATCCTTGGTGCTTAGTCAACAACTTGAGCAATGCTTCTCTTTGATCCGAGGTGAGGTCAGAACTGATGATGCTAGCAAAAAAGGAGGGCGAGGGCTTTGATGCGTGGCTCGGTTGGTCCGATGAAAGCGAGGAGACCGGAAGAACGATTACGGGATCGTCGCGGGGCACAGAAGCAACAGTAGCGCCTTGAGGTAGCAAAATAGGTTCAGTCGTAGTGTTCACAGCGGCTACGAGAGCTGAAGCGGAAGAAAAACGGACAAGGCATGCCGGTATCATAAGTCCTTTGGGAATGAAGTGTCCAGCTGGCACGATGAGCGCATCGCCATCGACAATGCTGTCAGACGTGATGGAAAACACGGATTCTCCAGGAGGCAGAACAAAATCGGAAGTTGACACCAATTGATGTATTCGCCCGTCCGGTACCGTGTCGAAAGCCGTGTCAGTAAGAGAAAGGGCGGGTGCACGACAGGAAATGATAGCAGATGCTGATGACAAGAAGTCCCAACCTAGGATCATCTGATGAGCACATGGGGCTAATACTGCGAAGAGAATGTGATGGCGGATGCCTTCGATGAATACACGCGCTGTACACTGCCCGGAAGGCTGAATCACATTTTTGTTGGCGCCGCGTAGAGCAGGACCAACATAAGGAGTTCTGACCTTCCGTAGTCGCGAACACAAGTCTGCATGAATAATGGAAATGCTCGCGCCAGTGTCCACTAAAGCTTCGACGGGAATTCCTTCGACAACAACTTCCAAAATATTGCATGGCCGGTCAGGAGGACTTGTCTTTTTTCCGTGTGACGCAGTTCTACCTCCCTGAACTGCGGCTCCTAGTTTTCCGCGCGGCGGTCGACGTTCTGAGAGGCTGGACGGAGGGGAGACGAAAATCGACGGAAAGGTGAAGGGGATCGGCGGCGGTCAGACCTGCTGGTGGCACGATGATCAACGGAGTCCGGAGGAGAAGGTGAGCGGCGGCGAGAATAGGCAAATGGCTGCGGTCGGTAGTCGTACGTGTACCGGGAATCACCACGTGGCGGAGTAGAAAATGCTTGACGTTCATCGCGCTGGCGCCGTCGGCAGAACTTGGAAATATGGCCCCGGATGCCGCAGTAGTAGCATGTTGGGCGAGGCGGCCGCCATGGTGGGTAGTATGGTGCATGGTAAGTGGCCGGTTGGTATGCAGCGGAGACGGGGGCCAGGTGAACATGGGGAGCCTCAGGAACGGATGGCGAGGAAGGGATGTGTGGCATAGCAACCACATCAGAGTGCGCAGGCCCGGCGCGAAAGTCGGGCTTCGGAGGTGAAGTGCACGTGACTGCGGCCAATTCTTCCTTGATAATCTCCCACAGACTGGAGCCGAATGTCTGGGGCTGCACCACCGGAAAGCTCGATGACGTCTGCCCATGCAGCTCTTCGCGAATTATCGCTCTTATCATGGCGCGCAGGTTGCCTTGATCAGGTACAAGTGTGTCGGATGATGATGGCTGCAGGCGCAAGGCCTGGAGATCAGCTAGGCGCTGACAAATCGCCACGATATCACCCACGGTGGTCGGGTTTTGCACGGCGAGCGCGTTGAACGCAAAGGAAGAAATGCCCTTGAGGATGTGCTTCACTCGATCAGACTCAGCCATTTCTCGGTTCACTCGCTTACATAAAGCCAAAACGTCTTCAATGTACGACGTGTACGATTCGGCGGGGTGCTGATAGCGTTCAGCAAGCTTCTTCTTGGCCGCGTCTGAGCGCAAAGTGGACGTGCCAAATATTCGACGTATTTCTGCGGTGAACCGCGACCAGTCAGTTAAGTCCTCCTTGTTATTCAGGTACCATGTCCTAGCGACTTCTCTTAGATTAAAACTGACGCTGGCGAGCTTGAGCTTATCGTCCCACCGATTGAAGGCGCTCACCTGGTTATAATCGTCGAGCCAATCCTCTACGTCGTCTCCAGGGAGTCCTGAAAACTTCTGAGGGTCTCGCTGCGGGCTGGTGATCATCCACGCTGGGGCAAGCGGGCTTGCGGGTGCTGGGCCATCGGCAGGGTTGGTCTGATCGCCGTCTGGCATGCTGTGAGTGGGAAGATGGACACGCCGACCTGAGCGAAGCTCCAGGGAGAAGCCGGGGAGAGCGTACGTGGATCGAGGTGCACCTCCACCACGTGCAAGACTCGGACACGGGCGACTCGAAGGACGCGTTTAATGACGACGCAACCTCGCCGAGAGGCCGTTGCGAAAAACGATGGTCAAGAAGGCGCGAGGATGAAAGATGAAGAAGATGGTGTGGTGCTCGCGTGCGCCACACTGATGATGAGTTGCTAGGTGGGATTGGCCACTCGACTAACAGTTACGAGAGAACGATGACTCCTGTGCTCACATTATTTTTTTCTGTTACAGGTCATAACTGTCCTAGGCAATATTCCCCTCTCTGCTTTTCGTCCACCAGCATTCTAATCTTTTTTTCGTCACCCCGACAGCCGGGAAATAATTTTAGCGCCACCACGCCGAGCGCCGCCCCTACTCAGCAATTTTTCGGCACACTGACTCCCATCGTCGCCGGCTGCTAAGGGCAGGTCGCTATGTATCAACAAACTCGGTCGTGGGTTAGCGGAGACTTGTCTCGTGCAAGGCTTCTTTGCACAGCTTTGGCTTCGCGGAAAGTAGCTAACCACCCTAAAAAGACACCGTTGCGATAACTTCTCTCCGATAACCGCGCCTCAAGCTAGTGGTAAAAAAAAAACAAAAAAAATGCAAATTTGTGGCCATTGTATGAGGAAAACGCATAAATGCCGGAAAACTGGTCTTTCGTGCCACCCAATGTAAGGTGGCGGCCCGAAGGCCTCTGGAAAGCAAAACGAAGTCCGCTGTTGGATTTTGTGACTCCAATTCGCTCTATCAAGATGTTCAGTATTAGACTACGAAACGTTTACAAATACACGTTTACCTCGTACTGTTCGGGAGAATAGCGAGCTGCACGTAACAGGATAATATTCCTGTCGATTTAATTTTCCTTCTACGTCATTTCCTTTTTTTTTTGGGGGGGGGGGGGGAGGTGGGGGGCGGATAAGGGGAGCTTTTACGGTAAGATGACATGTAAGATGACCTTTTTGGTAAGATGACATGTCATCACCCCGCTTCAAAGGGAAAACCAATATGAATCATTATCATCATCATCATTACGCGAACTCAAAAGATCCGTGGGCAGGTTCAAATATGGATGAATTGACTTGCAGTGGAGGCGCGCCATGTCTAGTTCACGCCTGTCCGACCAGCTTGGACTGGTGAAGTCGGCTGTTGCGGCTGGCAAAGCCTATTGGGTCTTGGACTGAGAGCTCCACCTCCTGAAGACGCCATACAATGATGGTGCTCAATAAAGATGTTTATCCTCCTTCCCGACATGCAACGTGTGCAGCTGGATGCAGGAGAGACACTTCCTTTAATTTTTTATGTGTTCGCACAACAGGGTAGCGTACTTGATGATTTACTGCTACAGAGTTTTTTTGCGTGCGACCCCGAAATCGCGCACTCCGTTTAGTAGTCGAAGCACTTTGGAAACCAGCTGGTGATAAGACAGTGGCCAGAGTAACTGCGCAGGTGAGGGAGAGGAACCGCGCATGCGCAGACGTCCATTTCGCGCCCAGTCGTCATCGCTGCGCTGTGGAGGAATGGCACGCTGTCGCGCGCTCCGTAAAATTTCCTGGTGCCTGCATTGTGAGCTCGTACAACCTCGAGAACCCGGATGACGTCAGGCTCAGCGTCTACCAGACCGGGAAGGGCGCGACGCCGTGCCTGTGCGTGGTAAACTGTGGAGTTTGAGTGGGGTACGGCGTGCTCCCGTCCGTGCTGGGACTCGGGCAACTTCGCTGCACTCGTCGTCAAAAGGGACCGACACACCCAGCGAATTGCACCGTACCCCTGCTGGCTACTCGGTAAGTGTGCGTTTTTGTTTTGCATGTGTTATGTCCAAAAATGGTGACGTCTACTCACGGGAAACTAGAGTTGGGTCTTTCACGCTCTGCGGAAAGAGTGGTTCAATGTTGAATTCATGGCCGACACTCGCGGAATGCTTTGCACGGCCGGAGGGAATGTGCTCGCGTGTTAACTGCCCTTCTAGAACGAGCAAATTTTCAAGGCACGGCCCGCTGCTTCCGGTGCGCGAAGGCTAACGGCAACGAGATTTGATTTTTTGGGCCTTCATGTGCAGTGTTTACTGGCCGTGTTACTTTAAAAAGATTGGAAGCGCAAAATCTGGAAACACAAATATGCGTGAATGCATTGCGAACCAGGATCAAAATTTGCTCTTTTGTAAGCCTCAACTGGAAAAAAAGGGGCTGCCATTACGGCAGCCGGAAGTGACGTCAGATGAAAGCATTGAGGGAGCGCCGTCGCCCGGAGCTTCCCGCGACAAGACGGGGCACATTTTTGTTGTTTACGGCCCTCTGTGTCTCAAAAAATCAGCGAGGAAACCGCGAAGAGTTGTTGGGGAGCCCGTACAGGGGGGATTAAAAGAAACGCGAACAACGGAGCGCACAGCCTCCGATGCATGCCGCACCGTCAGTAAACTGCACGCATGCGCAATTGTTTCGGAGCGTTTGATAGTGTGGCCTTCATTTATGGGGAATGCGTGATCAAAAAACGACGCCGGTCATTTATTTTGAGGGGCCTTTTCACGCTGTGTCGCCGCTGAGTACGATGATCGTTGAATGGCATCTGCTCTCTGCGGGCTTGTCTAGCGAACGTAGTAGATCACAGTATGCCCAGTGGCGACAGATCATAAAAAGATGCCTCAAAATAAATGACCCGCGTCCCTTCGTGATCAATTGTTTCCCCTAACAGTAGGCCACAGTCTCAAATGCTCCGAAAGAACTACGCATGCGCGCAGTTTACTGACCGTGCAGCCAGACGGTGCGGCATGCTTCGGTGGCTGTGTGCTCCATTGTTCGTATTTATTTTATTCCCCTCTGTACAACCAAGAATGCCTTGCTGTGATCGGCTGAGACGCACTTTTTAAGCGTAATAAACACACCATTATGCTATTAGATATGCTGTAGCGTGCTTCTGAGTAAACAAGCTTAAGAACACTTGCAAGGGCTACCGCAGTATCTCAGCAGAGAAATATGCGACTGTCTGTTACAGTTTTTTGATGCTGCTGGTATGGCTTAGGAGCGCTGGCATTACGTTATTTGTATTATAACAGTGACTCGTAGCTATACCCGTGATGTCGTCTGCTGGGGAACGACTTCCCACGGCACATGTCGTCGTTTGAGCAGTGCAATGTCGTGTTCGTTTCGGGATAGCTCATATGAAAGAGAAGTTAATTGGAGCAGCTTTTTTTTTTGTGCAGCCATTACTTTCTGTTGAAGCCCACGCATTTACAGACGACAGGAATTCCTAAGTTACAGTCGGAAGCTTTATGACAGTAAACACGGGAGCACGTGGCCTCCGGTACTATAAGAGCAGCTTACCGTAGGATGCGCGAAGCAGCACGCATGCGCTGTGCGTGCCGAGCGAGGTTATGCTTTCAGCGCGCGCATCGCGTCTTCAGAGCGTATGAACGCCGTTTGCTGACTTAATCTTGCTAGTAGCGGTGGAGCAATCGGCCGCTGTTTAAATACATGGGATCTGGAATTCGCAAGAAAAATGTTGCTAACTCAACGGGTATTTGTTCATTAGCTTGAATGCAATAAAATCGGCTCGTAACATATTAACTCGCCAGCTTGCATCAAATAAACTTGATAAATCGGTGACGCTCATTTCAACAGCACTACATATTTTTAAGTGTTTGCCACAGAAATCGAAGGAACACATGCGCACAATGTTTATCAGAAATAAATGGAGAGGTTGAAGTGAGCTCGGGCACTGCAGCCTAGATATTCGATTTATGGTGTAGAAGCACTTCGTGATTTTTAGTAGGCATGTTCATACAGGGATCGAGGTTCAAAGCGAGACACCATTAGCTGACGACGCGCAACATCGCAAAGGACGTGCAGGCGCTTCGATGACGCGGCGCGCGCGTTGAAAGCAAACTCTAGCTTACCACGCACAGCGCATGCGTGATGCTTCGCGCATCCCGCGGTAGGCTGCCCTGATAGTACCGGCGGCGGCACGCTCCCGTGTTCGCCCTAAGCGAGCTCACCACTGTACTACAGTCAAACCCCGCTATAACGAACCCGGATAGAGCGAATTATGCTATATATCGAACAAAAATAATTCAGTTACGACAATGCATGGAAAACTCATTCCTTATAACAAAGTTCACATCCGATATATCGAACTCTGGGCGCCTAGAACGGCCGCCGAAATGCATGATCTCGGAGCGGCGATTGAGATGTGGATTGGCCTCGACCACGGAGCCAAGAGCCGCGACTGAGACATTGCGCCTCGCACGGAGTGACGTGACGCCCAATACTTTCCGTAACTGTTTCCAACGCGCGGGACTCGCGACAGAACCCGGCCAGTCAGCGAGTCAGGACCAAGACAGCAGCATTGGTGAACTGTGGAAAGAGCTCGCCAGCGTTCTCGATGATGTCGCGAGTGAAATCCGTCCGACGCTTATAAAGAAGCGCTTTCGGCTGTCGATGTGCTCCGCCAATGCTTCTTAGATTTTTCAGGACGCGGACTCGAACTGGTGCAAACAACGTTTCGTGTAGAGAATGCTATGCTAGTTGAAGCCGCCAAAGCGAAAGTGAAAACAAAAATAACCGCTTTTTTGCAACGAGGGCAGTTAAGGCGGAAAGTAGCTTTATTAGTTGCAATAGATGGATTATTTTGGTATGGTAATGGCTACTGTACTGTGTTCGTTTCTGCATACGCGGATGGTGGATTTGGTGAGGGGGTGGGGGGGGGGGGGTTCCCGCGGATTGCGAACTCGTAACAATAAGCTCGTTATAGGCGGCTGCGGCTATATCGAACTATCGGATATATCGAACTAATCACGGTGCATATTGCAGTTCGCTATAAACGGGTTTGACTGTATGGCGGTCACACTTAATAGAAACACGGCAGCCGTGGTTTGAGCTACTAAACTCGGGAACAAGTTAAGAACGGCAGTAGCTCACGTACGGTATCACTCCGCCTAAGCCACGGACCCGGATGTCAACGGGCGCGCGCGTTTTGAAACGAGATTGCTATGAACGCGTGTTATCGTCTGCCTTTTCTCACGTAGTTTGTTTGTCGTCGCTGCAGTAGTTTATGAGCATATTAAGTCCAAAAAGTTACGCAAATAGCTCGTGCCACGTTCAAAATATTCCCAGTAACGCACTACTTGCGGTGCGCGGAGTAACATCCGGCTGTAGTGATGAGGCACAGCGGCAACTTGGATTGCGGCTTGCTTGCATTGCACCTTACATATTAGCGGCCAAGAAGCCACCGACCTCGGTTTAAATTTCAGGGCAGAAAAATCAGGAATAATGGTTTTCAATGATGCTACCACTGACGTAGTGTCTGTCCAGCAAGGCGAATTACCTAGAGTGAAGGAATATAAATATTTGAGAGTGTGGATAAACGAAGGGGGTAACTACTTAAGAACTCACGAGGAGCAACTTAAGGTTAAGGGAAAGCGAAACGCAGCTATAATGAAGCATAGAGCTCTGTGGGGGTATAGCAAATACGAAGTAGTAGGAGGAATGGTTGCGGGTCTCAATGGTTGAGGAGATGGAGGCAGTCACAGCGACCCCCTCCCCCGCCTCACTGCCTGTGCCACCTGTGGTGCTCCCCACGCCTTCGGCACTGGCAGCGCAGGCAAAGAACACCCGAAAGGGTACCACGTCAAGGGTGCCCAGTCCGCTGGGCACCCCCTTGCCTTCAGATGACGACATGGACGTCGAGCCCTTCCGGCTTTCATCGCAGCGGAAGGAACGGGCTGTGACGTCCAGGTCAGTAGAGAAGGCCAGAAAACCCCTTCCAAGAGTCCAAGCCCCGAAAGAGCCTACATAAATAGTCACACTCCAGTAGCTCTGAACACGTAATAATGGGAAGAGAAAATATTGTTCAATGGAACTGCAGAGGCCTTCTGAATAATCTTGACGACGTGGATGAGATTCTGCATGCCAATCAGGCAAGTTTAATGTGTGTCCACGAAACACATCTGAATTACGAGCACACAAATGTCTTGAATAGTTACCTGGTGTGCAGAAAGAACAGGGTTGGCTGCAGACACCCTCTTCTGGCGATGTGGCCATAATCGCCCGCAAATTCTTAGCATGACACCCTGTCACCTCGAACACTGTCCTTGATGCTGTAGCCATCCGCACAATAATATTTAATAGGTCGATAACGGTATGCTCCATTTACATTCCTCCTGATCTTGCACTTTCTAGCTGTGACTTTGAGGCGCTGGTCGACCAGCTGCCCGAACCATACATCCTAACAGGCGACCTTGATGCACACAATTCTCTTTGGGTCTCTTCTCGCACGGATGCCCGAGGTCGCCTGATAGAGAAGTTTTTAACATCCTCTGGAGCATGCCTTTTCAACAAGAAACAGCCTACATACCAAAACATAGGACACAATACGTACTCGCATCTTGACTTGGCTATTGGCTCCGCAGTTCTCTTTCCTTGTCTTGAGTGGGGCGCGGGTACGGACCCATATGGTAGTGACCACTTCCCCAGCTGACTAATATATATAGGTAAATGGCTATTTAGTCCATCTTCTCAAAATAGGTTCATTGAAGCAAGAGCTAACTGGAACACATTTACAGAGACATCCAAAGTACACTACACATCTGTAGGACACATACACAATGAAGAAGCTACCAAACTCCCCACGGCGCACATCCTCGATGCCGCCGAAAAGTCCATTCCCCACGCCTCTGGCGCCCCGCGCAACCAGAGGAGGCCGTGGTGGAACGAGGACTGTAGGCGGACGCGAGAGGCCCAGAACAAGGCGGGGGGTATCCTTCGTCGGTACCCGACGTCGGGTAACCTCATTTTGTTCAAACGGGCCTAGGCGTTAGGAAAACGTGTGTGCCGTGAAAGAAAACGAGAGTTGGCGTTCCTTCATAACATCAATAGACTCCTACACAGACACACGAAAAGTATGGACAAGAATACGCAAACTCAAAGGACAACAAACACAAAGCCTGCCGCTGGTCAGCACAACAGGGGACACACTCGAAGACCAGGCTGACACATCCGGACAACACTTCCAACATGTGTCCAGTTCAGCACACAACACAAACACTTTCATGAAACACAAACGGCCGTAAAGAAGCCTTTATTAGATAACAATAGGTCAACAACTTCTTATAATCAGAGCTTTCACTGCATGAGCTGAGAGAGAGAGAGAGAGAGAGAACCACTTTATTTTACGGTTGGGTGAGGGGGAGGAGGTGGGGGGGGGGGGGCAGAGGGTGGTCTGGGTCTCCAGGGTCGAGCTCCGCAGGGCCTGCTCCCAGTCGGTGGGTGTAGGGAAAAGGGGAGCGCGGGCAGTCAGAGAGAGAGAGTGTAGTTGAGAGTCCCGGGCGGCGCAGAGTGGGGAGGGGAACAGGGAAGGGTGTGAGTGGGAGAGGGAGGCTCTGCAGGGGAAGGAGTGCGTTTGGAGGAGGCGCCAGATTCTGGCCTCTTCCTGTGTGAGGCTGGGGTGCGGGGGGGGGGGATAGGCGCGACAGAGGAGGCGGTAATGTTGTGTGATCTCCCGGTACGAGATGAGAATGTCCCTGGAGCTTGGAAGGCCGTGGTTGGTCTCCAACGAAGGGCCTGCTCGGGTAGTCATAGCTCGAGCTTCGCGGTTGGCCGCCTCGTTGGCACCTATTCCCGTATGGGCGGGGACCCACAACAAGACCACGGGGTGGGGAGGGGGTTTTCGGGGTGAAATTTGGAGGGCAATTTTGGATATCCGGCCAGCTTGGAAATTTCTGATTGCGGATTGTGAATCTGACAGGATGGTGTCTGGACAGGGGCCTTCGGCTAGGGCGACGGAAATGGCCGCCTCCTCCGCAGATGTGGCTGGACTCGTGAGGACAGTGAGGGAGTCCTGAGCTGTGCTATCCTCGGAGAGCGCTACTATGGAGAATGCAGCTCGGGAGGGGTAGCTAGCAGCGTCGACGTAGATGGTATGAGGTGAGGGGGGGATCAGGCGTTGCAGGTTCGCTGCGCGTGCAGCACGTCTGGCTGCATGTAATGTGGGGGGGAGTTGCGATGTATGGCTTAATTCTTATGAGTTTGCGAAATTGTCTGGGGATGGGGACGGAGGATAGGGGTTAAGATGGAGAGTCGAGCGAGTATGGAACGTGCAGTGTGGGTGCGGGCCAGTCGGTGGGCTTCGATGAGTTCAGACGTGGTGTTATGTACGCCAAGCTGAAGGAGGCGGTCGGTAGGGGCATTCGGTGGAAGCAAAAGAGCAGAGCTATACACTTCGCCGAGAAGGCAGTCCGATTTAGCTTTGTCTGATACGGTAAGCCTGCAGTATGGGAGGTGGTACGTGAACCTGCTAATTCTGTCTGTGGCCTAGCGTTCTGTCGGTTTATCCCCGTAAGTTGTCGGTCAGATGCTCTCATCCTTGTCCTAGTCTTGTGAGATACACATCTCAGTGGCAGTAGTACTACCTCATCTAGATGTGTGTCCAGTTTTGATACCATTGCACGTTCTGTATTCAGCTGATCGTTAAACGGCGATTAATACCTGTGAACCTGCTAACGGAATGGTTCACGTGGAACGTGAACCGCTCCGTCTCAAAGCATCGCAGCGGATCCCGTACAAGCCGAAAAAATGCAGAAGAGATCAGGTCGACCACGAAAACTCCCACTCAGAATTACGTTTCCGAGCAGAAGCTCGCACAGCAGGACGCTCGCCGGACGTTTGAAAACAACAGACTGGCAGAAGGCATCCAACTAAATTGTCGCTCTCCAAGAGCAAGTCACCTCCCTCAAGGATGAAATCACTCATATCGCCACGCAGATTGGTGAGCTGTTTCAAACAATTCTGCCACAGACGCCGCCTTCTAACGAATCTAAACGAATAAAGAAAACTTGTCCCCAAAATGCAACCCGATTCTTCGATTAATCGGCTCATCACACAATGGAGTTGCCGTAGCTTCCTCCAAACAGGACCGCCTTTAAAATCTCAGATAGCCCCCTTAAAACCTCTCGCTCTTCTTTTGCAGAAAACCCGCGCACCTTGTAAGATCTCGAATTATAATACGTTTGTAGATCCGACTATTCCAACATACACCCGCAATTGTGCTGGACAACCACATTTTCCGGGCTTAGCGGCTGTTCTTGTCCATAATTCATGTCAGGCAGTGCAGCACAAGTGGGGTAAAGCCAGTAAAATTCATCGCGAAGTGGTCATTGTTAGAGTGGTTCCACCTGGGGGAAAGCCAATGCTTGTGGTGTCCGTATACTACCCCCTTGTAAAGGTTCTGTACCTTCGAATGCTTATGATTGTATTCCATATCTTAGTTCACTAAATTTTACAAGACCTATCCTAGTGGGAGGAGACTTCAACGCCCCGAATGCTCTTTGGGGCTACTCGTGCACTCATCAGCGTGGCAGGCTCCTAGAACAGGCACTTGAATTTAGCCCCTTACACGTACGGAATGAACCTGATAAACAATAAGAGAATGATAAACAATAGACTAATGCACCACCTTGAGTGCTCAGGATGGTTCCACCCCGCTCTCACAGGCTTCCGACCCCATCTGAGCACTCATGACTACGTATGGCTACTACGTCGCGTCATTAACAGAACTGCTCGCAAGGATTTGCCCGATTATGTGATTGCACTGGACAATCTCAAAGCTTTCGATAATGTTTCGAGTGTTTCGATAATCGAAACGCTCAAAATTGGATACGAAATTTCCTTCAGCATCGACCCATTCGACTAAATGCTTCCATACAACAGCCGACCACTTTCTATTTAGATTGCGGTGTTCCACTAGGCTCCTTCTTAGCTCTAATTTTGTTTAACGTAGCCATGAATCGGGTGGCACGAACACTTGAACAAGACACGGCTGCTCGGTTTGCCTTTTATGCAGACGACGTAGTGGTCTGGACAGTCTGCACGTCTGGAGAAGCGTAGTGGTCTGGACAGTCTCATCCTGGATTCTCATCCCGGAAATTTCGCATCATTAAGGCTTCTCACGTCGCCCTTAAAGAATTGAACTGAACATTTTCACGTAATTATACGGCCACGAATATACTACATGCCATCCGAGACCTTCAACTGGAAGGCATCGCCATCCGCATCGTCTGGTCCCCGGGACACACGGCAACCAAGCGGCTCCCACCACCGCCCGGGAGAGCCTTGACACACCTCCAGTGGTTTCCAGTGCAACACATACCACGACCAGACTGGCAACTTCACCTGCGGAAATTCAAGGCAGAGAGTCGCAAGCGACTTCAAGATACCGCCCCGGTGGGTGTACTGGGCCCGCTCAAGACGCTCACACGTTCGGGCGAGGTGGTAGCTAATAAGATTGACGATAACACGGCCCTAACGCCTCATGTACTACATAAATGGACCCATGGAGCCAGCTCGCACATCCAACGCTGCCCGTATTGTGACGAGGAGTGTATCCCAAACCTGTACCATTTGATATGGCACTGTGCGCAATTAAAGACCGGTCGCGAGCCACTATTGGACCTCGGTTCCCTACCCGGAGATGAAGAAGCGCACCTGCAACGCGTTCGAGAGGACCCCTCAGTACTTGAAAATGTTATTGAATACGCGCTAACCAGTGGTCTCTACAAGCTGGTGTAATAACCTGGACCGACACCTATAAAAATCGTCGCACGTATCTCTTCACGGTTTTTGCGAACTATATGTTCACGGACTTTAAAATGCTATCCACCATTTCAGATGATTGAACCTTGAACAGTGTTCTTTTTTCGATTATTCCCGAGCTCCCTTCCTTCATGTCTCTCTTCTTCCCCAACAGGGCATTCATGCCCCCTCTGATAATAAAGGCATTCCTCCTCCTCCTCCTGTCATTTCTTCGTTACTTTGGGTTTTACTCCGTTTATTTTTACTGAAATCCAAACATCGTCATCCGAGAGCCTGCCCTTCCTCCTAATCTCCTCTTCCTGTAATTAGTTTGAAGCGACAGCTAGGGTGCAAAACTTGCGTCCGCGCGATACATATGAACAGCCACATCATCACCATCTTTCGACCAGCGGTCGTTGGTCGAAAGTTTTTGTCGGCGTATGACGACGCGAGTGAACAAGATGAAGCGCCGGCAAGACCTTTATTGTCCTGAGTAATGGAAGGACTCGGTCACACCCGGCTGTTCTTCAGCTTCGTGGATGGGGAAAAGACTTGTTACACCGCCACATTAGAGCTCTCGAAAATCGAGCGCCGGTGGTCGCCTGTAGAAAAAAAAATGCAATCCACGCTGCGAATGTGGTTAGAAGGCAAAGCTGTAAACGACACCCACAACAATTGTCCATTCGACGTCACTTGAATTCACATACGTGGCTCTACAAAGAGTGAAAGCAGAAATCCTGCCAGCCGTCACATGGAAGTCGCGGCGTCCCGAACGCTGCAGCAGCGTCGGCCACGGCCGGGCTAGAGCGGTGGATGCCACCGCTCTAACCCGGCCGTGCGTGGACAGAAAGGAAAGTAAACGGAGAAGAGCGTCTTTCGAAGGCTAAGACCACTGAACCTAGCAATCCTGATGTTCCAGCTCGGGGCTACACCACCGAGCGACACAAGCGCAGGCACAGAAACAATTAGGCATGTGAGTTTAGTGATTCCCATTTATACCGATTTAAACTAGTTATTTTAGTAAGTGATGCGGGTTTAGTGACAGGGATCTCCATTCAAGCAAAACCGGCGCTCAACATCTTTGTTCTACTCTTTTATGGCAGTTCAACGCATTATCCAATGGAGACTAATTAGACACCTCGATGACGTCTACGAAATCCTTCATAAGTACCATCCAGATATCCTACGTTTACAAGAAACACACTTAAAACCTACACAAACCAACTTTCTCAAACGATACTCGGTCTTCAGGAGAGACAGGGACTGCTGCACTCACTCCTCTGGTGGTGTAGCGATGGTCTTGCAAAAGTATGTCCCCTGCCAACCTCTTTAGTTGCTCACTGACCTCGAAGCTGCGGCAGTCCGAGCAATCCTCTTAATAACAGTTTGCTCGGTATACATTCCCTCAGATTACCGCCTATAGAGCTCAGTATTCGAGTCCGTGATAGATGAGCTCCCGGAACCCTTCTTATTAGTGGGCGACGTTAATGCTCGCAGTGAACTATGGGGGTCTGAACGAACAGATGCCCGGGGCCGCTTGTTCGAAAAGTTTTTATTCTTTTCCGGAGCTTGCCTACTCAATAAAAAAACAGCCGACACACTACACATAGATTTGGCAATCGTCTCTTCCGCCCTCTTTCCATCTGTTGAATGGAGAGAGGACAATAATCGTTATGGAAGTGACCTCTTCCCAGTTATCCTAAAAAGCATTAACGGAACTCCTAACAGTTCCATCGGTCATTGGTGAAGCCTGTGTACTGATTGCGGCCCATATTCTTAATGCTGCCGAGTGCTCTATTCCGGAAACATGTGGTGCCACACCTAACAGTAGGAGGCCGTGGTGGAATGAGGAGTGCCGGAATGCACGGAAGGCTCAAAATAAGCCATAGGGTGTCCTTCGCAGGTAGCCGCCCAATTCTCAAAACCTGACCTCCTTCGAACGTGCGAAAGCACAAGGAAGGCGCATTCGCCAGCAAGTTAAAAAGCAGAGCTGGCGCTCTTTTGTGACTTCTATCAATTCATACACAGATACAGGCAAAGTATGGAATAGAATTAAAAAGGTTAATTTACGGAAAACGCCAAGCCTACCCGTGGTTAACAGTGCGGGTGACACCCTGGAGGATTAGGCTAACGCACTCGCAAAAGACTTTCAATATGGTTCGAGGTCTACTCACTTCACGACTGCTTTCTTACGACACAGATCATCCATGGAGGAAAAACCGATTAGACCGCCATGTTTCGACCGCCGTTTCCTGTCCTTGACCAAATTCCCGATTCAAAGTTCTAGCACTTGTTGCGCGCGTTAAATGCCGTCATCGAGCAGTTAGCCAGGCGTTTGTGCTTCGATTCGCATAACATGCCAGACGAGCGTCTCGAAAAGTGACATCGGATGCCCGGTAATGCGGCAAGCTTGTTTGAGTACAGGGTTACGTGCGATATTGGAAAAAAAAATGAAGGCATGAGGTGATGGTACCACATTTTGAGCAAATGCGACGTCTAGGCATCGCTCCAGTTATATCGTAAGACTGCGTCAGGAGTACGTAAATTTGACGCGGTCTTACGATTCACCTGGAGCGATGCCTAGACGTCGCATTTGCTGAAGCGCACGGCCGTGTCACGAGTATGTGAACCAAGAAAACAGATGAATTCGCGGCTCTTTACAAATATAAAGAATGCAGCCGTGTGTTGCGGAAATAGTTTGATGCGAGAAATAAAACAGCAACGCGGTGGACGAGGGCTTTGTTCCGAACAGGTACGGGCATCCGGTGGAAACCCCCGCGGGGGGGACAGCCATCCGGCTGCTGGATGACCGGGCGGACAGCGAGAAATAATAGTGCCAACGGGGAGGGCCAAACTAGGCCCTCCCCACGGCACGCATTATTCCTTGTCCGCCACACCCGAACAGCCAAGCAGGCGGCAGCTGGGATCGAACCCATCTCTCTAGTGCTGCCTGCGTGTGAGCTCGGCACGCTACCCACTCGACCATCCGGGCGGCTCGGTAAAGCGTGCGCGAAAACCCGTTAGCTGGGTGAGGTGCACAGCTTGTGGAAAGGAGGCCGATCCCCGCCGGTCTATTGCGCGTGCTTGGAACGGCTAAGCAGGCCCCTTCCCTTTTGCTCTCTCCTGCCCTTCCCCGCTCGCCAGCCTTTCCGTAATATGACGTCCTGTGTCGATAATTTCGCACGAAAACCTGTCATCGTCTGAGGGTACAGGCCGTTTTCGTGCGTGTAGACATTTATTCTATTTAACACCACATGCTTTTTCCCAGGCTTCGGTATCATGACTATTTTAGCCGTGTTCCATTGGTGTGGTATGCGGCTAGTCTCCCAACAGCCGTTCATATGTTTGGTTGGTGCCTCGATAGATGCGTCGTCTAGATTTCGAATCGGTTGAGTCGTTACGCCGTCAGGTCAAGGGGCGGAAGTTGTGTATTGCAGCGCGAACCTGGAAAGTGGTGTTGGGTTCGCAATTCCCGAGTAATGTTTGAGTTGAATCATAGGGATCGTCCCAACGTACCTGTCCTTGATTCAGCCTCCGTACCGTTGTGCTCGTGCATGTAACCCCCTTCAGCATCGCATCACACCAGGGTTCCCGCGAGGGGAGGTGGGCGTAACTTTTTTACACTTCACGGAGCGTTCGAACGGGGGACTGTCTCTGCCCAGCACACCCTGTTGTCGCTGAATTCGCCTCGAGACACTGCCGTGGGCGACGTGGCTACGTAGGCTCCGTCCCTTTGGGAGCCGGAGTCTCGTCTTTCCCCACTACCTGGTTGGCGCATAGACTTTCATAGGAAGCGATGTCGCCGTCCTGTTGCCGGCACATGAGGTCCGTCCCTCTTGTTGTGCATGCGAGGAAATGACTACTGCGCGTGGCTGCCTTTTTCTGTCCTTCTATCTCAGTGGGAGCAACCGTAGTTTGGATCATCGTCCACAGAACTCTTAGGCACCAAATAATTCTTCGCCCGCGTTCTAAGCCAGAAGTCTTCCCCATTAAAGACCGTCGTCGCCATGGTCATGTGATGCATAGACACCCTTTTGGATTAGGAGCACACTGAATGCGCACCAGAGGAGGTAGACGTGTGCATCTACGAAGCTCGAGCAACGTTTAGGGCAATTTCACTGCGGAATCATTTTCATAAAATCTCAGTTCATTGAAAATAAGCTAATTGAAGTTTGACTTTTGACAGTGGCGACATAACACAAAATGCCCCGTGTGGAGCATTTTACCCTACATTGTTTCAGATTAGAGATACAAAATGTTCGTTCCCAGCTGGTGCGGCCGTCTCTCGTCCATTTAACAAAAATGAGAAATACACGCGCTTAGAGAGGTTTCATAAATGCTGTTGAGGGTATGAAAAACACGCATACATACGGCGCAAATTTCAACCGGCCACAGACTGACTGGTGAACTACAAAGAAGGCTACGGGGCAGCGGCGATGTGTCTCGCTGCATGATATTTCGCGTTCTTTTTAAACATGACTCGAAGAGTAGATGCGCTTTCCCGAGTTCCCTCGTTCGGTCCATCGCTGCTTCCATTTATCCCATCCACGACCCATAATTTCGTGCGCATTTTGATAAAGTCCTGATCCTGTTACTAGCTAAGAGGATCAGTTTAAGGCTCTCGCATAATTTTTGTATTTCGCGACTAATGTCGTGCTCGATAGTTATTTAAGTGTTTCAAGTACGACCAACTGAGGCATCATGCTAACTGAGCAGACGATCTCTCCAAAGCACATTAACGCATTGATAGCCAATCAGCGCAGGGCAATTTAACGCTATGGCACATTTTTTTATCTGACGCCCAATAACGCCAGAGTTTCACTCGGTTGTGGTCAAGGTTCGAAGTGGTCGCTATCATGACAATGATACAAACTAGGCATGCAGCGTGGTCATCATCATCAAGGAAAAGGGGACGTGTTCTCTGTTCGCGCTGCGTTGGAACGACTCGATGGAGGATCTCGCATAGTAGGCCTCACCATCGGGAAGTCCCGCCCCCACGAGTTCGGGGCATGTCGACGACCATGAAGACTCTCAACCAAGCCGACACTAACTCATTGACCCCCGATATCCCTGAAAGCGGTTCGGATGATGCTCCAGGACATGGCGTCGCCTATGGCAATACCTAGCCGGTCCCAGCTGCTCACTTTGAGTTCGTGATGCGTGGGGGTCTGGTGCATGTGGCCTTTCCATAGGGCCCGAGAAGTCACGTGACTTTTGGGAGTGTATATTTTAGTGCCGAACAACAAACGAATTTTATTCTTGGTCGTCGCACGAGAGCTCTCTGACATGATGTCAGATGTGGGATCGATAGCGGATGCCTCATAAACGTCGCAAGGAGCAGCGGCAAACCAGAGCAGAGCCGACCCCTCGGAGCAAGGAGCACCAACGATCTTCATCGAGCAATGGCAGGAATTAAGCCTCCAAAGCCGTTCGACTCCGAGAATTCTGCACACTGAACCTGAAAAAGAAATATGGGCTCACGCCGACGTTTCGACAGGGCAAGTTTCTCTTCAACCGGGAGGGATTCGCAGCTGCGGGGCGAAGTGGAATTTCAGCGGGCACGGTTACGGCGGGTTTCGGTCGTTTTAGGGGGCAGCCCTTTGGCAGCCGTTACCTGGGCTTCGCGGGAGCGGTGTCAGTTTACGTCCGCGTAACCGAGTGAGCGAGCGCAGCAGCGTACGACATTTCAACGCGGACGTTAAGCGGCCCAGTGGGACCTGTGCGGAGTCCTTAGTGGTAGAGCGGATTGGCTTCTGTGTTAGGCTATGTTCACATTATCAACGCAAAACCCGTATCATGATCTATGGACGTACAACATCCCATGTCACGCAGTTCGGTTCGCTGAGACGTGAAATAACGTCATTCTTAAAAGTCATTACGACCCTTGCGGCAACAGTCTGAACCCGGCCTTACACAACCAGTGAGATGCTCACAACGCGGGAGGGAGACAGGCAGTTCCATGTTTATCTGCAAGACCAAAGCCTGGATCCGTCCGAGGTTCATTCAGCTAATTGGCTAAGAAACATGCTCCATCGCAAAGTACGATAAACGCGTTTTGTTTCGTGCACTCCGTGGACTGCGTCCAGCTTCGCAGGTCATCCTTCTTCACAGATTGGAAGGGCAGTAATTTTTTTCTTTATCTCAATTACTTGCCGGAAGTTTGCGAGAAAGTTGTGGTATTGCTATCCGGAAAAGGCTGTAATGGACCAGAATTTTATTGTCTTCGCGGTTTCCTTAAAGTCGCCCAGTCGAAAAAGACAAGGCATATTTCTGTCGTTTGTCGTGTTTTCGCGTGTCGCACTGTCGTCTTGACGTATTGCTGTGTCGTGATTGTGATGTTCTGTCATGTGTCGTATTTCTGTCCCGATTTTCATGTTCAGTCGTGACGAATTGCTGTCTTGTCGTGATCCTGATGTTCCTTCAGCAGTTGCACATAGTTTGAATTTTATTGCCCATTGTGAAGAGTAGCGTAAATAATAGCTCTGTTGTGACTACAGAAATGTTTGTCGTTGAGAAAATTGACTGTCGTTACCACAGAGCTGTATGTCGTAAAAACAGTACTTCTTCTGTCACAACAAAGTTTTTTGTCGTGCGACAGAAGTTCTTCTTAGCTTTTTGCGGTATTCATGCCGCGATTTTAGACTGGGCGGAGATAGGGTCCTGGCTTTACGGCTTTTTACTTTTTTTGCCAATTTAGGGCATTTTTATTTATGGCTGGAAGCTGATTTTCATTATTTTTTTTCTCTAGGGAAGTTCACTCATTACATGTTTTGACTACATCGTTACGTGTTTTTACGGCGCGTTTCCACAATCTGAAATTTCTGTCCCCTCAGATCGAGTTGTTCAGCATGACTATAGACGAAGAGCAGCTGTGCTTTAGAGGCCCCGGATTCTTCGCTGTCGACCGGCCCATGCCGACATCGGTAAATGCCCGTCGTACTCGTGCCCGTCGTACTTGTGCACGCACGGTTCTGTAGCGTGAATGGGAATGGCCTCACCTATATGCTACATATGTCGAATCCCCAACGTTCTCTCGGTGGTGTGGGCACTTTACTCAGCGACGTCTTTTCACGTAATGAAAACTGCATATAAAATAAAACACGGTCTTAGGGCCTCCATATTTTGATATGCTCTATGTTGCCACTAACAAATGTCTTGAAAAACGGTGTTAATACGGGCTTGTTGGTACATACTTCGTTTTGTTAGCAGCACTAGGGAAAGACACAGAGGAATCGACACAAGACTGCCCTGTCTCGTGTCGCCTCCTCTGTGTCCTGCCCTAGCGCTGTTATCAAAAGCAAACAAATGCCTTCCTGGCAATGCATTTGTGTTAAAAAGTGAAGCCGACTTTAAAGTGATCGGCGTGAGCTTGGTGAACCATGGCCGTTTACGGAGGCAATATTTTTTTTTAGTTTTAGCAGTTTAAGGCGAGTGTTCTTTTTTTTTTTTTTTTTTGGAACACACGGATGAGTAGTCACGAGAAACGCTTTTGTTGTTTAAAAGGCCACAGCCTCCTGCTGTCCGGGCTGGTATATACATTCATTTCCGCACTAAAATTTATCACTCAACATTGTTTTAAAAAGTCGCTAATCACAACATGCGTTCAAATTGCGAAACATGTATGACTAGTCCATGGGTTTTCTGGAAACGTATTGCTCCTGCCAGATCTAGCATTGAGTTTTCGCATTGGCTTCGCGAGACTTGCTGTTAGCGCCATTTTTGAATGCTTATGACCATGACTGTAGGAACAATTTGGCTGCTGTTTGACTAGTCATGATGTTGTAAGTTGTTCAAACAGGTGAAGATAAAACAAACAGGTTACGTATAAATGAGATATGGTAGATACAGAGTGAGAATACGAGTGTTCTTGTGTGCGTGTGTTTGCACCTGGCATGTTTATGCGTGTGTGTCCTTAATAATCAGGGATAAGTACAGCTGACGAAAATGTCTTTTCCAGTTACTACCTGTTAGTTCATACTATGCACATAAGTCATGAAACGGTATGTCTCAGCTAATGTTATTGAGAAAACAAACGATACAACTTGCGAGGAAGCGCCTCAATAAATGCGGGCGCTTTTTACCTGGCAGATTCAAGAAACTGTTCTACGGCCATTTCCAATGTTGTCACAGAGTTGCCTGAGAAAAAATGCGAGTTACTGAGCTTAGGAGCTTAAATAGACAGTTTCCTTCTACACGCCTCTAAACATTAATAACGTCTGGGCTTTCTTTCTTCTGCGCAGTTTTTGGCCGTCGTGATGACCTACTCACTTCTCCTCATCCAGACAAGCGGTGGATTAGAAACACCGCATTGTGGTACTCACACTAGCACGCCACAGTGTAGGTGCTTTTGTATTCATACCGGCTCTAGGTGGCGACAAAATTTAGCAGACTGCGAAATAATGTCAGTTTTTTTGGTTTTTAGGGATGATAATAATGTGCTGAAAAGTGGACGGTATTCATCTGATTCAGCGCCCCGTTGTAGGTGAGTTCATTTGTCGACTTCATTGTCATTCCCCATACCTTCCGTATTCATTCCTTTCTCTGTTTATCCCCAATACCCTTCCCCAATGGGAAGAAGCAGGCCCAAGTTCACTTTCTCCGCCTGGCCTCTTCTCCTTTTCATCAAACATTTACTCTCTCTCTCTCTCTACTGTGTCATTGTGGGGTGAGGTTTTTGACCAGTCAACGTACTCAAACGCCGAAAAATTTTGCCCCGCACATTAGAGATGAGAACACAAACGTGAAAGCAGGCGCGCTCTTCCCATTCTGCACACGGATATCTCCAGCTTTATGCCTAGCTGCAGTAGGATACAAATCCCAACAAGAGAGAACTTCCAGCCTACCTGGAAATGTTGTATTCCAGCTTGAACGTTTTCCTTGTACGTGGAAGTCACGTATTACAGCTAAGCGCATTTATTAGCGCGAAACAAACAGTGACATCGAAAGGCCTGTTCCAGACAGTAACGTGCCTGGCCTCAGCTTTTTTGCCAGCTGGAAAGGCTTAATCCTAGCTCTGGTCTTTGAAACAGCCGATCAGTTTATTATTATTTTGCTTGATTTCAGTGAAAAATACCCAGCAAAATGTAATTAGCAATTAATGCTGCAGCTGCATTTATCAACATCATGAAGACATCGTTACAACGTCTTATCACTACCATGACATCATGGGAACATCCATCCCTTCTTCAGAGGTGTGCCGAACATAACAATTCCTGAAAGGGTCAGCAATATGGTTATTTATTGCAAACGTCTTTTCCGAAGAGCGGATTAGGTTCCCGCACACAGAATAATTATCTTTTCAAAAATTCCCCGAACATTATTACCCGAGTTTCCGGCCAGCACTAAGTACTTGGCAAAGTGGCAAAGGCATAAATTCTCGTAAGAACATGTGTTGGCTTCTCTCATTATGCGAGCGCAAACGTCACAACGCCGAAAAAGCCCCACGTGGTAAAATATTTCCATACTGGCGTATCCAGTAAGGTTTGTGGCCACGTATTAAACGACAAGTCGTTTCCTTTGGCCAAGTTGACACTGGAAGACACGGCAAACCAATTGTATTTAAAATGGTGAAGATTGCGCTAAGGAGTTGCGGTAAACATCCATTAACTCCGAGAAACTGGGAAGGAAGTTTTATTTATACCTTTAACAAGTGATGTGCATCTAGATGGCTTCATTTGTCAGAGAGTGTCCACATCGCGTAATCGGGTAGTGTTGATGGAAGTCTGCAGGGCTCCTAAGATGTGACCTGCCCCGCTTTTCGAATAATAAAGGGTTTGAAAAGAGGGAAGTTCCGTTTTGCCTTCGTGTTACCGCGAGGAAGCTTTCGCGAATGTGTGCTCACTTGTACGCGCCATCCTGCGGACAAAATCAAGCCGGGGCGGGACACTTCGGCTAGTTTCGGTATTGGAAATGAAGTGTCGCCATGGCGCTGGTAGAGAAGCGAAAATTCACCAGCTTTTGCATGCGTGGCTTCATCTTTTGAACATACGCACCAAAAACGTAAAGTGGTGCATGTGTAGAAATAAAATGCGTTCTAGGCTATTTCCTTTCTTGACACCCTACTAGTTTTTTTAATCGCTTCATTCGTTGCAACGACGGGCGGCACTTTTGCTCTTATTTCTTTTGCTTCCATCTTGTTCGTCTGCTCCTGTCTCTTTCATTGTGTGCACGTGTAGATGTTTTGTAGTATGCCTTGAAGATGAAAATTACGGTGTCTGTGAATGCGAACAGCCTTAGAATGTCAGAGAAACTGAGAAAAGGACGCAAGGTGTGCTGCGCTGTTGCGAACTGTTTGCTGCCACCACCAGAAGTTCTACCTGTACACGGAGAGGCACAAGCGTGGATGCCTGGACCGGTTTCGCCTACACGGGTCCGAACCGGCGCCGACAGGCCTGTAAAGGTGACGAGCCTCGTGGCCGAATCGGGCCACGATCTTGTCACCCTAGAAGAAGGTGAGCGTCTCTGCCAGCTGTGAATCGATGAAATCAAGAAACGGCAAGGTTCATCTCATGACGGGGCGTCGAAGGGCAATTCCTTCATCCCGTTCTTTCCTCGAAGTACCTGGAGTAGCAAAAAGGATGAATGACGTAGCGGCCCGCTGCTCTGTGGGCATCATGACACGTTCCTTGTGCCACATCACTTCGGAGCCGTTTGAAGACTCCATCAGAGCGTTCAGCGCACTGACACGGCCCACCGCAAAGATCCTGGTGTCCTTCCTGGGCCGAGCGTTCGGCAACATCTGCTCGTATCACGAGAACCTCTACCTTGAGGGTTACGACACGCCCTGCATCGACCCGCAGAACAAGCACAGCAAGCGAGGCACTTCGTCACCGAAATGGCTCGTTCCACGGTAATTTGCGCTGGAATGCCGCGACAAGTATCCGATAAAGCCTGGCCGTACGGTGTGCTTACAGTGCCTGAAAGGCTTCTGCAACAAGTACCCGGAAATTGAAGCCTTCTACAAGGAGGACGAGCGTGCGACACAGGAGAAACTCGCAACCACGCGCAGAGAAGGAAGGTAACGCCGAGCAACAGCAGGTTCGGATGCAGAGAATTCCCCAATGAAAGGAGAGAGCAGCTCTGCGGTTGAGTACGACCGCCTGGGGAGAAGGAAACGGAAGAAGACCAACCTTACTGCGGTGGAGCGGGAACTGCGTCATTTGCGCGTGAATGATCCCCAGCTCAAAGACTTCCAGGGTTCTGGACACCACGAGAAGCGCGAAATCAAGAAGAGGACCAATGATGTCCCCGAGACTTCTGAGGATCACTCTACTGCGCCCTGCACAGACCGAGGTATACACATCGCTTCGAACAAGGACGCCTGCGACTGCCTGCAAGTCGACTGCCCGGGCTGCCACTTTCCCCGCGTCAAGTGTGGTTCTGCAAAGTGTGGCATCGAGTGCCGCCGCAACCGCAAATGGGTTTACGAGCAGCTGGAAATTCATGGGGTTCCGAATGCTGTCTACAAGAACCCCCTTTTGAAGTGAGGTTCCTCCCCTGCCCTTCCCGTGTGTACGCATTCGTTCTTTGACTCCCACCTGGCTTTCCTCTATTTTACTTCTGGTCGTTTCATTCCGCTTTATTTTTTCTGCCTTTATTTCACCTCTGCTACGTTTGCATTCAGAGAATAAACAATGTTATTGACGTCTGGGAAAGAGTCTTTAGGGAGGCCTCCTCATTTCATCTGTCCAGTGGCACGAGCCCCTTCTGGCCCTCTCGGCAAACTTGCTCTGGACGCGTTAGGAAAGGGGATAGCCAAGCAGCTGTCCCCCTCCGGTGGGAAAGAAGTGTGTGTGTGCGTGTATGTGTGTGCGTGCGCGTACGCGTGTGTGTGCATGCGTGCGCGTGGTGCGTGTGTGTGCGTATTTGGCCATGTGTGTGTGTGCGCGCGTGTGTGCGAGTGTGTGTGTGTGTGTCTGTGTGCGGGTGTGGGTGTGGGTGCTGGTGTGTGTGTGCGTGTCTGTGCGTGTGTATTTGTGCCCGCGCGCGCGTGTGTGAGTGCGCGTGTGCGCGCGTGTGTGCGTGTACATACGTGTGCGAGTGCGAGTGTGTGTGCGCGCGTGTGTGCGCGTCTGTGCGTGCCTGCAGTGGATGCGCTCGCGCGCGCACTTCACGAAATAAGTGATAACCCTCTTTGAGCGCTGAAAATGCTTTGCAAAATGAAAACAGTTTCAGCAGGGCATGGGGGAAGGGGGTGAAATTGTGTCGCATTGCAAAAATCATGCTCCCCTCCGTCAAACGACGACTATGGTTGAACGCGAAGCTTTGTCGCGACTCCGACCAGGTCGAAATTGAGCTATCGGATATACGCTATCGGCGTCATAACGCGAGGGACCCAGGTTTATATCCGGCCACGGGGAGCGTTTTCTTTTTTCTTTTACTTCGACGTTTTTGCGTTACAGATGGCGTCATTGAGAACATTGACGCTTCGTTTTAAAAGGCAAGAGAAAACAACGCGCAGACGGTGCTCGCAGTGACGCCGCGTTAATAGGAAAGATAATGCAGTTTGCAGTGGCCTTAATTCTCTTCGATGCCCTATGCTGCGAGGAAATGTAGTCTTCAGCTGCGTCCTGATGTTTATACAGAGAAGGAACAACAAAAAAAAATAAATGGCGCTTAGTTTGCATAACTGCTGCGTTGCTGCGATGGCTGCAGATATGGCTGCACAACAACAAAAAACAAAGAATTGGGGAGGGCACCTGGTACTGCCCGTGTAATGGTGCAAAAGCATAGGTGGGCTCCGCACTGTTTCCGCCACTAGTTTTAAATGCAGAGCATTTCAGTAACTCACGATGTCACCCACGTTGACGTCCGTAGTCCACACCATCGTTGTCCCTACTATATAAAAAAAAATACTATCTGGCGCCCGGCTTCGATCCCTCGACCCTGCGGGCGGAACGCAATGTACAGCCGGTAAAACGCTTGTCTATAACAGCGATTTCAACTTCAACCAGCTACATCCGAAAACTGCCGAAACATACTCGTTCCAAACATGTCGGAGGCAAAAGCGAAGGGCTAAGACTTCAGAATTCCGCAGTAGTTTTATTAAAATCCCGCTCCGGTGGTGCAGGATAGGGCTGAGAGTACGAACGCTGTGTTATAGACAAGCCTTTTACCGGCTGTACATGGTACTCTACCCACTGCGCCACAACGCCGACACAGAATGGGACGCTACGAACGCGCCTTATATCGTTGACTCGTTCAAATTACTGCTGACGAGCGCTCTCTCGTCAGCAGTTGCCACAAGTGCAACAACATTAACGTAACGCAAACTACTTAACGCCGTGCGCCCCCGGAAATGCTCTGCATTTGATCGTGCCCCTCGCGAGGGGGGTGTTTCACTGCGTCTTCTCTCGGTCGAGGGACCCGTGGCGCCATCTGGCGGAGGCGCGGCACAACTCGTTGCACTTTGAAAAGATGCGGCGCCAGCCAGGTGTGTGTGTGCGTGCCGCACTTGTACAAATGGCGAGTGCATGTGCTGTCCACAGAGCAAAGCATTCGTGCAAGTAAGCCGTTGCAGTCAGTCAGTCAGTTAGTTAGTTAGTTAACAACTCCGCAAGCATTTGCGTTTCTTGCTCTGTAAACAAAGCGAAACACGCAAGAATGACGACATTTGCTTGACTCATTCAAACTACGTCAAGAAGCTGCTGATACAACGCATTCACTACTACCAACTCCCCAAACACTAAACGTTAACGCAATACACCCACCCCCAATGCGACGCATTTACTCGAGTCCCCCTCGCGGGGAGATGGGCCCAATATGTCGTTCGCGCGCGCTCCGGTCGCTAACATCTGTGGCGTGATCGTGACGTCAACATCACGCGTTCGTGGTGGCGCGATTTCGGCGCTATAACACTCTCTCGCGAGGGGCATTGGATTGGATTCGATTGGATTGGCTTGACTTGGATTGGTTTGGATTTGGATTGGATTGGGTTAAAGTGGATTGTGTTGCGTCATAGTCGAGCCACGTTGCGTCATAGCCGCTCCACGTTGCATCATAGCCGCGGCAGGGGGTTCACGGCACGTTTCACGCTTCACCATCGACTTCATCGACAATGTCTACGCTGGAAGAGAAGGCTGCGGATGCTGAGCGCAAGCGCCGCAAGCGAGCCGCCGACGCCGAACTTCGCCAGCGAGAAGCCGCAGCCATTCGTGAACGTCGGGCGGCGGATGCAACGCTGCGAGAACGTGACACTGCATCGAAACGCCGACGTCGAGCCGACAACGACGACGTTCGCGAACGCGAAACCGCCGCTAAACGCCAGCGCCGAGAAGCGCATCCGGCCATTTTGCTTTTGACGGTTGGCGCGGGAGGCACGGCCGCGTGCAGTGGCTCGATCGGAGAGTGCTGGAGGAGGAGGAGGAGAAAACTTTATTTAGTTTTTGCTTCATAGGGTCATTTATTCCTCCTCGTCCTCTATTCCACCTGTGAGCTTCGGGACAGTGCCTTGGCCAGCTCCACCATCGAGGATCAGCGTCAGCTGGTGGAGGGGGCTGTTGATGCGGCCCGAGCTCAAGGTGTCCTGTACTGAGGAAGCCAGCCCGAAGACTGGAATTGGATTTTTTTTTTCTAAATAAAAAGCTTATTCTTTCTCTTTCAAGACCACATCACTTCGCGTACTACACCAGTTCTCTGCGCTTTGATGCAACGATGCTTGAAGACTGTTCTCTCTCTTTCTGTGGCTGCTCTTCCTAAAATGCCACCAGTCCTACGGGTGTTGTGGCTGAGTGCACTGGTGATACAGGCCATGATGGCAGTGGTAGTGTAGCCACCAGGTGCTCCGCCACAACATTCGCGAAAAGTATATAACGTACCTAACATCATAGGTAGCTATGGAAGCACCGGGCAGTTCTTGGGGCTGGTCCTCTGAACTGCTCGCATTAGGGGCAAAAGTCCCGCTTCGCTGGCCTTGGGAGTTCCTCTGGCTGGCGTTCGGGCAAAAGCCCCACTACGCCGCTCTTGGGCAAGTCCTCTGAGCGGCGTCCTTGGGCGCAAGTCCTGTTGTTCCGTCCTTGGGCAGGTCCTCTGGATGGAGCTTCGGGCAGAAGTCCCGCGGTGCCGCGCATGGGCAAGTCCTCTGCGCGACACTCCGGGCAAAAGTCCCGCTTGGCCACTCTTGGGCAGGTCCTCTGAGTGGCTTCTCGGGCAGAAGTCCCCCTAATGCGGTGCTTCCTGGAGGAGAGCTGGTCTTGTCGATTTGTGCAGGAGAGCGGGGCTTTTGCAGCTGTCTTCCAGTGACGGTCGCCACCGGAAGTGTTGCAGGCGCCGTCCCCTGGAATTGAGCTAGACGAGCTGGGGAAGAAGGCTGAGTGTGTAGATGGCGCCTCGGTGCCTTGTTGGGCCTTGTGTCCATAGGTTGCCTGCTAGCCTTTGGCAGGGGTATACGGCTCCTGTAGAGCGTTTGCTTCTCCTGAATAGAGAGGGCGGGGGAGCTTGTACATCGGAGCTGGGATGTGTCTCCGCACAGCTCCTTTCCCTTAAGGACCGTCGGGGGCGTTTGCGCACCAGGCCATCCGGGCAGATGGTTGAGTGGCACATCGGGAAACCGCTAGTGCCAACGGGTACCCCCGCAGGCTCGAACGGGAGGAGCTGTGGGGAGGCACACCCCTTGATTAACTGAGAACATGGCAGAATCACGAGTTTCGATGCATGAGCTTCGACCTGTGGGGGAATCCCTCGTCCCTCTCCTGTCAATGGAGCGAGAACCTTTGGGCACTGAGGACAACCGGCAACGGGTTAAATCATGCGCCAGCCAACTTCCCTTCCTCATAGCTGGCTCATTCTGGTGGAATGTGACACCAGGTACGGCCGCCACTGGTGAGTGCAGCTAACATGGCCTGCGTTGTCTGTTCAGTTCGCAAGATCAGCTCTTCTTCCGGCACTTTGCAGCGGCCACCTGCAGAGTGCCATTTTTTTTTACCTCACACATTCGGGTCATATCGCTCTGATAGGAAATTCCAGCGGGGAGGTCGTTGACTTGCCCAAAGTCAGGATGGACATCTAAAGCCCCACGAGAGTGTCTGTTCTCTTATTATTGCTTAAAGGAGCCATGAAGATATAACACAAGTTTGGTTCATTCGAAAGATTGCCTCGTTAGAACCATAACGACACCACTTATAACGCAAACTTCGCTCAAATAAGCTACATAATTAGGAAAAAAGGAAATGACCATGCGACCCACCAGCTCATTTTCCGCAACAGGACCTGTGATGTCACTTGGGAATGCTCTGCGATTGGCGGAGGCCGGCAAAAGCAAACGAATGTTAGGCAGGGCTTACAGCTTGCATAGCGAGCTAAATGCCCGTGAAACATACTGCACATTCTTTTTATGACAAAGAACGGTGGAGTAAACGGTTTGAAGGTCCGAACGAACACGCAAGCGTGTGCGCCAATGCGTACGAAACTAGCGCCGGCCGAGCTCGACATCTCGCCGTCGCGCAGACGAATTTTCGGGTTCGAGGCTCTTCGGGGCCAACGAACCGTTCCAGCACGCACAGCCGCGACCTTGCTTCGTATCTTAATCCCTTCACAGGAGGTTGGCCGTCATATCGCCAACCAGCAAAGGTAAAAATAGAAACGAGGGGAGTAAGGAACAGCAAGAAGCGACGAGATAGTGCCAGTCGTCGCGTAAGTTTCGAATGGTGTTGGCTTGCTGCTGTCGTCACGAGCTCGTTTCCAGTTTACAACCACTGAAAACTTCAGTTTGTTCGAGTACTTTACAATGAAATTTCGTTGCTGCGTTTTGAAATGCCCATGTAGTACGGGCAAATCGTCGAGGGAGTGCGACATCCCCGCCGGTAAGGAGATCTCCTTTCATGTGCTGCCCAACGACGAACCTAGGCGAAGCAATTGGCTACGTTTTGTGAACTTTGCAAACGGAGGAGAAAGAGAGCTAAAGGAAGTACGAGTGTGCTCGCTTCATTTCCGAGGAAGTGATTACGGCAGGGACCCTTACGTTAGCTCACTCCTGGGACATGCTGGCGCTCGTCGCCGACTTCGTCAAATCGCTCTGACCTTGGGGAAAAAAATGCCGTAAACACCGCGCATTGACGCTCGTATCTTTCTGGTCGAAGCAGAGAGCTCGCGCGAACGGCTTTCCATACACGACACCGGCCAACTGGCATAAGCGATACTGCTACTGAAATTGAACTATTATTAACCGTAATCAAAATACGGCACATACGTACCAGTCTATATTCGTCCGTCGCGACGGGGCTGACGAGGCAGCGGTGCCGACGGCTGGGCGTTCGTCTGTTGTGGCTATCGCGGAATGGTCGCTTTCCGTCCACCGCGTATCCCACAACTCTTGCCGCTCGTGCACTTAGAAGCATTGAGCGTTTTAGTGGTGTGAGGTTGTTAAATGCAAGCCCGAGCACCTCGGGGAGAGTTTTGTTCTCCGGATCAGGCGATTCCATGACTAGGGCTCATAGAGTAATAGGGCTGCGGGTGCACTAGGTTTTACTAGTATTTTTAAAATGGCCGCCGTCTCGATCGACTCCCGCGTGTGAGTGCTCTATGGAGTCGACATACTAAGTATCTGTTTCATGGACCGGCTCTATGACGCCATTGTACACGTCCCGGAATGTTCAATTTTAGCGGGAGATTTAAAATTTTGGCTTAAATTGCCTTATTTCTCAGTGAATAAAGCATTTGCTTCCGGGAAAGCGCCTGGGGTACTATGAAACACCTAATCTTTCGAATAAAACAAACTTTTGTTTTCTCTTCATGGCTCCTTTAATAGGTGAACTAGGGGAAGAACCGTGAGTTGTAACCACTTCACGTTCGTTTCAAATGTCTATTACGAGATATCACGGATTGGCTTAATGCAGCCGATAGAATGTGACGCAAAACAAGGAAGACGGAGTGCCATTGGTTTCTCCGCACGATAGAGGTGAAGCTCGCAACCTCTCAGACGCCTCGCAACCAAAATTACGCTACGACTGAAAGGGGTGAGAAACTGCGAAACGGGCATTTTCGAAACGGGCACATCTCGGAATTACGAAAGGTGTTCAGAAATCTCATTTCGCATCGAACAAAGCAGCCAAGAAGGTAGCAAGTAAAAGTTGAGAATCCGCGTACTTCAGGGACACGTTACCCGCGCAAAAACCCACGGAAAAGACGGGAGTGACGGGACATGATGCGTGGGCCATTACCCTTTTCATTGGCCATGGTCGAACTGAATGTCTTGCACAAATTCGATCTCAAGCAGCAGTTATAGGGTGGTGGGTGACAGTATCTGTTTTTGTGACTAATGCGCTCCTAACTTGTCCCAATGGTCATTTCAGGATGACGTGCTCCCAAGGCTGGCAAAGATGGGTAGACGACAGCCGGAGAGGACAGCGTCCAGAGAATGGATGCCAGGAGTCCTGCGCACGGCGTTTGAAAGCAAGCACCACACACAGGGTCGGACGAGTGTCGCTCCTGTGCCCGTGAGCTCCAGCACCGAGGCGACCGCTAGAGGGGCAGCTGTGCAATAGTTCATCTATAGGTCGCCGCTAGATGACGCGCCTACTCCTCCGTCTCCGCTGCTCCGCTGCGCACTCGGGCGCGCGCGGCTACTCATCATGAACACTTTGCAAGCGAAGGCAGCAGCGCGGAGAGCTCGCAACGCGGCTGCAATACGGGCCCGCCGCCAAGACCCCGCGGTTGTTGTTTCACGTCTTTATTTCACTTAAATTGCCCCTGGGGGCTGCTGTGAAATGGAAAAAAAAAAGAAAAGAAAACCCTTAAGGGGATCAAAATGAAGAAGCGAGATCCTGGGGAGAGCTGGCAACGCAGAGGCGGCACGCAACCTCTCATCAAAGATCCTCTCGCCACGTACTTCACCGACCACAAAATTGTAATCTTCAAAGGAAAACGCACGTCCCACGGCTTTGTAATCAGTAATGTAATACTGTAATAATGTAATAATTTCATCGATATGTAAGTGATTACATCTTTTATATCCCAT